>NW_020528515.1:385000-685000 GCF_003368295.1 Carassius auratus
AGGTTGTGTACTTACAAATGATTTACTTAACATTTAAATATTTATGGTACCATGCATTAAAACACTTTGTGATGTGCAAATTAATAACTTTGAAAAAGCATATTTTCAAAAACATATCCATCATAAAAATCTTTAAATGGTTTACTGATACAAATATGTTTAAGTACCAATTATTAAATGCAGTATTTAAATGTTTAGAGTATGATGCATTATTCACACAGATGTTCTTCAAGAAAATGTAAACATTTAAAATTATAACCCTTGTTTATGTGACATGCAACATTATAATATTTAAACAGCATTTTGCTGATGCCTAGATTTTATGACCATATTAAATTTATTTATATGAAATAACATTTATTTTAAAATATGCATATGCATCTAACTTCAAAACATTTTCAAATGATCTTGATTAATTTAAGGAAAAAGTTCAAATGAATGAATTCAATATTTATGGAATCATGCATTAGACAGGTTACCATGCATGCAGATTTCGTGATCATATTTGTCTAGGAACTACAACAAAAATATTTATTAAAAATTCACAGAATGAATTCAAATGAAATCGAAAGACCAAAAAGGTGACAAAATTATTAAAAGTAGTGTCCAATTGTATGCATTCATTTGGAAAATGTATGCATTCATTTGGACCTTAAATCTGAAAACATTCAATGCATTTTATAGAATTAAAATGACCCACTTCAGAAAAATCCATTATTATACGAAAAAAATGTCTTTTTATTGTAAACCTCTAATGAAAAGATTCAAAAACTGTATTTCAATATTCAGTCGCTAATTTTATTCTTCAGCATTAGGTATGTGTCCAACACTATAAAATTAATCAGGAATAAAAAGTTACATCTTCAAAAGCAAACACCGTTTATAAATAAGACAACGACACAGTGTCACATCGACATTTGTGCACACGAATGCTGTCCTTTGGAATTGAGTTGAGGTCTGAATAACAATATTCACAAAACAGATTAGTTATTAAATACTCGTTATAGGCATGACGGCTGCGGGGTTTAATACAACTTAAACACACTTTAACATGCAAAGAGGTCGAATCATCTGCATACAGAGGAATAAACAACTTCCTAACATCTTGTGAAAGTAAATGTCAACTTCCTGAGATGGGTAAACATGAAGAAACAGGAAGTCACATGACCACGACCTCAAGTGTGGAGGATTCCAATCGGTTCATTGGAGAGTTTTAAACATCACTTTGAAAGTATTATTAGTAATACTTAGTGTAAGTCTTTTCCCCTAACAGGTCGTTGTAGCTAAACAACCAGCTGTGTAACCTTGATGTACAGATTATACAGTTGTTTAATTATTAATATTCAAATAAAGTTTCATGCACGTTGTACATTTCCCAACTAAAAACTATTGTGAAGTCAATGGAAATAGAAAAGAAAATCAACTGTTGCGGTTTGCTGCTGGAATCACTTCTCCTGGTCCACAGTCATGATGAGTTTGACCTCAGGCTTCTGAAGCTGACCTTTGACCTTGTCATGGAACTTCTCCCTGTAGCGATTGAACTCCATGATGCTCTCCGGCTCCTCTTCCAACCAGAACTTGTCAAACTCGTAAGCCAGGTAACCTGAAAACATGACATGAAAAAAAACAAATAGATTACTTTTTACATAAAGAAAAGTAAACCTATTTGGGGAACTTTAATGCAATATTTATTGTAATATACTGCAAAATAAATAATGATACAATTTTTTTTTTAATCAGCAAAAGTTGAGTATAACAAACAGTAGTTTGCTGCAATAAGATACATATATACTAAAAATTAATTTTCCACATGTTCTACTTTTAAATACATTATTATTATTATTATTATTATATTAACATTAATTTCAATAATAAATAACAACAAATGAATAATAACAAAACAATAAATTTTTTTATATATATATATTTGATATTGAATACAAATTATTATTAATTAAAAAAAATGGTGGCAAAAATCTGCACTGTCCTAAAATTTGGTTTTACTTTCCTTAACCTAAATGTAATTTTTATTTAATTATTTTGGAATTGAATATGATGGAACTATGATCTTCCCAGGTTTTGTGAGACTCTTTGCTCTTCATACTTATTTCTAAACAAAAAAAAAAATTATATTATATAAAAAATTATTTAGACATTTTATATCTATATATAAGTGCTGTCAAATGATAAGCTGCATACAAAATAAAAGTTTTTGTTTACATAATATATGGACATGTACTGTGTATTTATTATGCATATATAAACACATGCATATATTCAAGAAAAACATGTTATGTTTATATATTATATATAATCTCAATAATATGAATATAAATATATACATCTCAATATTTTCTAAATATATACTGTATGTGTTTGTATTAATATATACACAATAAATATATACAGTACACTACACACAGATATTATGTAAACAAAAAATATTTTGGATTGCGATTAATAGTTTGACAGCACAAATATATATATTTATATATATATATATATATATATATTTTTTTTTTTTTTTTTTTTTTTTTACTCACAGTAGAAATGATGGAAGTGTTGCATTTGGGGTTTTCCACAGACTGTGTTGTAGAAATGAGGCTTCAGAGCATCACTCTTCATTAAGCTGTATGCCATCTCTGTCAGATTGATGCCCACGATGGCATACGAGTACCTGCAACAACACAAAGCATGCTGTGATGAGAGCATATTTACTCATTTGATCAGTTAAGATGCCAAGAATCACTAAACATGACCCAAACCCGTGAGCACTCACCCTAGTCTGGGGTGACTGGCGTGTGACAGGACCTGACGGGCCGCATCTGGGTGATTCTCACTGAAAAAACTGCACAAACAAAGAAAAACCTGAACTTAAATGCATCTGGGAAACAATGAAGCGTCATGTTCTCAGAAGCAGAGACGCTGCACTCACAGGAGGTTCGTGAGTCCCAGCATCCCCATCCCTCTGAAATCCGTCTTGGGATCCTCGCCCTGGAAACCTATGTTTCCCCACTGCTTAGTGACCCTCGACTCCAGCTTCTCTGACGGCATTAACAGATCCCACAACTGACAGAAAACAAACACAACTCAGAACCTCTGCAGCTCAGTCATCTGAAAATGATCCTAAAAACGAGAGATCACTCACCTTCAGAAGCATGTTCTCGTGTTCTTCATTTTCGGAGTCAAACACTTGTTTTCTCAGGTCCTCCACCTCCTCAAACAACCCGCTGTATCCGTTGATTTGAAGCAAACACTGACGGAGGTTCACCTTAAACCTGCAAGAGAGATTTCTGCCTGTGAAACCGCAGATCTTGAATACATGCTAAAAATAAAACAATGATCAACCTTGAAAACAAAAACTGTGAAGCAATCAGACAAGATTCTTGACTTTCATTCAACTTGATTAAATAATTCACTTTTAGCATTAATGTTCATTCAAGTACTAATGCATTTATTTTACTGCTGTCAAACGATTAATCGCATCCAAAATAAAAGTTTTTGTGTGCATAATGTTTGTTTACTGTGTATATTTAAAGACACACATACGGTATATATTTAGAAAATATTTACATGTATATAGTTATATTCAGATAATTTATATTATATATATATATATATATATATATATATATATATATATATATATATATATATATATATATATATATATATATATATTTATATTGAATAAGCATTACATATTTAATACATACATGTGTGTGTCTTTAAATATATATAATAAATATACACAGTACATACACACATATTATGCACACAAAAACGTATATTTTTGGATGTGATTAATCGTTTATAATATTTATTAATAATATTTTGATATATATTTAGGTTTTATTTTAATTGGGGAAAACGGATACTGTTTTTTTTTTTAAAGATTTCTACATTATTATTAATCTTAAATAAATCATAATATTATGTTTGGATTTTTTTAATTGGGACTGTTTACATAATGTAATGGCATGTGTATTTTAATATTCTGATCCAATATAAATATATAATAAAGTATAAAATATTATTATTATATTTAAAAAAATATATTATATATATATATATAAAATCATGTCTCTCAATATCAATGTTTCACTGTCGCAGAAAATGGTTGAAAAATGTTCAAGTTTATTTTCCCAACTGAAAGAAGGTAATGCAATCTTAAGAGAGCCTCACGTAGGATCTTTCTGCTCCTTGATTCTCTTCTCCTGGATTATTTGAGCCAGATGCTCATCCAAATCATTCTCCTTCAGAGATAAAGCTGCTCGCAACACCTGATCAAACGCAAACACACAGCAGAGAACGAGGTTTACCTGTCAGATCGATTGGTCTCGAGCGAAGAATCTGGTCAACATTAATGTTTAGCTCAGATAAGAAAATACTGAAGCAGACAGAAATCATCATCATCACACTTACCTTGCTTTTAGAGCACTTCAGGGAATACTCTACAAGAAAAACAATGAGAGGTTTGCAAAAGTGATGCATGACAACTCAAATGCAGTCTTGAAGAATTCAGCCTCCCAAAAAACAGTTAAATGATTCTTTAACTGTTCTCCAATAAGTGAATATATTTATAGGTATACACAGATGTAGTCCACGTATGATGATCATCACCTATCTGTGCCGTCCTCAGCGCTCCAGCTTTGCATCGGGCACAAATACGCTGCAGCTCGCATCTTCCTGTGACCAGCCGGAGGAACCATTTCAGCCAGAAGCGCAGACATGAGGAATAGAAACACTGCCAGATATACCCCAGCATCCTCTGAAACACAAACAGCATCAGTCAGCATCAGTCAAAAATGCAAGATTATGCATGCAACAGGGACACAACACACACAAGACGGACACTTCCCGTGTGTTTTCTTAGATGCATACAGCTCAACACTGGCTTTAGAGGTGCACATCAGTAATGCAGACTTTACTGAGTCCAGATTAACCCTGTACTGTGTGAAGTCTGCTAAGAACAAGCATTATTCGTAATCTCTAACAGATAAGATCAGTTCTGGACTCTGTTTGCACTCTGTCCACCACCAAAAGCACACAAACTAGTCAAATTAGATGACAGATGCAGCTTAATCATAAGCCAAAACGATGCTTTAAGACATCAGCTGCACAACACAACAGGTTGTTCGCGAAACATTGAAACCAAACATTAATTATCAAATAATTCAACTGGTGACGCATTTCACGTGACGCTACAAACGTTTATGCAGTTGGCTCGCCCGTTTTTTCTGGCATTTAATATTATTTGCTTAAATTTTTGTCTAACAACTGTATGAATCGCACTCACCAGCAGCCTCGTAGCCCGGAAATGATTCGTGTTTGTGCGCATGCGCAGAAGAACTGAACATGATCCCCAGAGGGCCGCTTTTCTCTGACAAAACACTTTTCCGATGCCTTTCGTTCCCCAACACTGTCAAAATGTATTTTTATTCATTTAGATTAGGTTATAGACAGAAGTATATGTTCGTAGCAGTACCTGATAAACACAACGTTAGATATGGTTGGCCCTAAATGGGATAAAAATAAACAATATGCTTATCTTGTCTAAAAAACAAATTTACGGGCTTCTTAATCCTTTTAATTTTAAAGCCTTTCAAAAAGCTATACATTTTTAGAGGTGAACATAACATTTACTAGCCTATGGTTATTAATCACAAGACTAGTGCTGTTAAATGATTAATCGCATTTGTTTACATAATATATGAATGAGTGTGAGCTGTGTATATTTATTACGTGTGTATATATAAATACAAACACATTCGTGGATTGAATAAATGTAAGAAACATTATGCTATGCATATATATTAAATATATTTATATATAAATATATAAATGTATATACATGTAAATATTTTCTAAATATATACTGTAGGCCTATGTGTGCGTATTTACATAGGCTATACATAATTAACAGTGCACATAGGCCTACATATAGTTTGTAAATAAACACTCATTTTGGATGCGATTAATAATGTGATTATTATTATAAAATAAGATATGTGGGAATATAAAGGATAGAGAAAATGAAAAAAAAAATCGCAATTTACTGTCTGTAATGTCCTCCAAGCTTTTTTTTTTTAATTATTATTGGAGGTGATTTTGTTAAAGTTTTGATAACAATAGCTATGTAGATCAGAAGCTAATATTTTGCTGGTTTAAATTTAAGGTGGCCTTTCTAGCTTTGTGGATTTTGTATTTACCCATCACATAAAGGTTAAGACATCATTGTTGTGAGAAATATCATAACGGAAAAAGAACCTTAGGCTACTGACAGAAGCTACATGTGCTGGAGAAACACAAGAAATAGAGAAGCTGATATTTGACACCAGAATAGTTTAGAATAATAACAGAAATAGGATAAATGTGAAATAGATTCTTCCTCCTCTTGGCAAAAAGTGCAGAGAGGAGAAATATTATGGTTAAATTTACTTAAAAATAAATTTTCCAAGCATTTTGCCTTCGCTGTAATAGAATTTTATCTTTGCTTCGATAAAAGAAAAAAATAAATAAGCTGAGCATACCTAAATTAATTTACAACACATCGCTAAAGCAATATCCTGTGAATGTGCAAGACTTCTGATTCTTTAGCAGATAAGGTTAAACAGTACAGTAAATGTTAAAACCATACTACAAACCAGTTTATGATTATGGTAATAAGTTTGGAGTTTGAAACTTTTTGTACAGAAGCGATTGACACCGGAATCTTCTTGCTTATACTAAACTAAGGTGGATATTCACTGCAGATTTCCACGGCTTACCCAGATGTTTTAGTTTAAAAAAATAAAAATAATTATGTTAGGTCTACGTTTATTCTCATGCCTGTAGGATCCCTAAGTCCTTTAAAGGCCTATTGGCCTTCCATCAAACACACTCAATGTTGTCTTTTACAAACACATTTAGCTGGACAAAACCACAAAGTACACAAAGTGCTTTTGAGCTCGGTTCAGTTCTATTTTTAAGAGTGAGAAAGCTTCTCTGAACAAAAATACAAGAACAGACCAAAAAAATAAAATAGGCATTTTTTGTCCGAAAAACTCAAATCATAAAATAACAGAAAATAAATATACAAAGCAGCAGGGAAATAAAGGACTCACTCATACAGATAAGACACACTCAGTGAGGTGCAGTGTATTTAGTGACAGACATCAGTAACACTGTGAAACAGTCAGAACTGGGGTTTTTCTGCAGGTACTTTACTCCTGAATCCATCAGGAGGCACCAGAGAGCTGAAGCCTAATAAAGGCAGGTCCAGAGAGCGGAGGCCGTCTTTGCCAATCCTCATGGATGGATGTGGAGGGGGGTATATGGAGGGGTTGGCACCACTACCATCACTTCCTGTGTTATTGTTGTCATGACTGGCAGCGGTGTCCCCGACACTCCTAGCGCTTGATTTCTGACAGCGAGGAAGGAACGAGCCTCTATAGTATCGATGATACAGAAGAAACAGCACCAACAGGAACAGCACGAGGAGCAACGTGATCAGGGCGATGCTGGCGTAAACGCCCCTGAGGATTCTGGGAGATGATGATGATGTCCAACTACACTCTAGAAAGTGAGTGGAGACAACAATGAAATAAAGAATTTTTTGGATTAACAATCCTTTTAAAGTGATATGAGAGCGCTGTCTGAACTCTCCCACAGATGTCTCTTACCAGGTTCAGCAGACGCCACACAAACTCTGGCCCCCGGCCCGTGAGGAACCTCATGATAACCATGGATGCAGCGACAGGAGTACGATCCAAACTGATTCACACACTCCGCGTGAGCGTCACACACCACCATCTGTGTCTCACACTCATTGATCTCTGTTCAAACACACACAAACACACCCTTTTATTTTATATAAAATATTTTACAAAATATTGTATTTTTACAAGATATTTTGGAACCAGAAGTTGCTATAAAATTAAATTTCTGTCTAACAAAGTTTTTTTTAAATTTGAAGTTTATATCACAAAGATTAAAGATCTTGTCTAGGTGCTATACCAAAAACAGCCACTGGGCGACATCCAAACTCCACTGAATATTTAATGCATTTACAGTCACAAATGTATCAATTTGTCACAATATTATTTATATCATAAAACAGTCACTAAATATAGAATCTTGAGACTCCGATCTTTCCAATGATAATCTTATAAAGAATAGAAAAAAAAAGTTTTGATTATAGAGTAAACTTCGGAATATGACACTTGACAACGCTGTCTAGTGTGTGTGTGTGTGTGTATATATCAAATATTAAATTTAAATAACATTTTAAGTAGTGGTCTAGTCCATCAAATCAATGTTAGAAAAAAAGTTAGAGCGCGCAAAAAAAAAAAACAACAACCATAATACATGCCGTAATAAATGTGGACATAGCTTTATTTTAAAACACAGTCATTAAGTACTAAGATAATTAACTAAAACTACATGGACAAAAAAAAAACAAAAAAAAACAATGACAAATACACAACAAAATTACAAGTCAAATTCCAAAATAAGAAAAAAAAAAACTATAAAACACTATACTAAGAAATAAAATTAAAGTGATCTAAGCAGTCTATGCAATTGGCGCCCGGTTGACCTCTGGTTAAACTCTATACCTTAGTAAGGTCCCGATACAGCAATAGTCCTGCAGTGTGTGTGTGTGTGTGTGTGAGAGAGAGGGGTGTGTCTTTGGCCAGCATGTGCTCAGAGCACCGTTTCTGTAAATACAGAGGAACCTGCAAGACCACAGGACAAATCAATGTGTGTGGGATCTGAAAGCACCTTCACTAGAGACGGATACAATGACTCCCTGCATTTCAGAGGTTTGGGATTTGACGCTTCTGCCCTGAAGCCCCTGCAGTCTGGACTGAAGATCCCTGTGTGTCTGCTTCACCTTCTCAAACTGCAGCCACACGATGAACAACACGCCAGAACTCAGCCTGGACACAGATTGATTGAAGCCTGTGAGCAGACTGCTTCGGAAAAGCCCAATTATTTTGCTTTAGGAAGTGAGCTTTGTACTCACTTTTTTATTCTTTTGAAGTCCATGCTTTCTGGAGAGAGATGTCCAAATACTTCTCGTATCTATAAACCAATTTTGAGCCCAAAAGTTGCTCAGTTGACAACAAACTTCTGATAATCTATAAAGGGAATCATAATGTTGAGCCTCACCATGGTCTCCAGAGCAGATCTGAGAGAAGAGGATTCTTCACGATGTTCAGGCTCCAGATTGATCTCGACGCTCACCTCGAACAAGAGCTCTGATTGGACGCATGAAATGACATCTGAATGTGTGGCGTACGTCATAATCACTTGTAAAAATGAAACAAATGCTAGCTGCATTATTAGGTTGTTGTGTTAAACCATTTGAAACACATCTCACCCGCAGGAAAACGCCTGTCGTGGGTGACATTTCGTGAGGTTTGCTGGTAGAGAGCTTCCTCTGTAGAACGAAAAAGGTTAATGCAAGAAAACCTTAGAGATAATTAAGATGCATGGCTCATATGCAAAAATAATACAAATATTAATTTCATTTATTTGTACTGGGACAACGCACAACAACAGTGTTGTGCCAGAGTTAGCTATAATGCTAATTTGCATCTGCAGTAAGTGTTGTTACAAAATAACAGTATTAAATGCCAAACAATACATATAATATCACATCATACTACATTAGAATACAAAATAAAAGTCAATGATCACATTAGTAGTAGTATTAACTTTTTAAAGCATTAAGAAAATATTTAAGATTGTTACTATTACCCATTGCAGCAAAATAACAATAAATCCTATTTTAGGGCCATTTTTAAGATCCTGCTCATGTTCAAGCAAAACAATGAAACTAATGTGCTGAAATGGTATAAACCAAAGAAATTAAAAGTGAAAACGTTTTTTTAAAATACTATTTTAGGCTAATTTTGTGTGGTAAAGTGTCCTTAATTTGCAATAAAATGTTACAATGCAAAAAAAAAAAAAAAATTCCAACATCCTATAGAGGCTTCCTTTCTAATTGTTAAAATACCTTTTGATTTGTGTTGTATTAGAGGTAGTGTGACGCTGCTCTCAGTGGAAACACCTTCCTCATGGCCCTGCTGTCCCAGCTTTACCCTCCTCACTCCTCCAGCATCAGACTCTGTTTGACCAGAGGAGTGTGCATCCACATTCCTGCGCATGGCCGACAGCGAGCGGGCGGCGGGTTTGACCAGTGGGATGTGTGTCTGTGCACTGAGGGTCATCTCTGAGACCCCTGCGTAAGCCGCCTGATAGCTGGGCCGCATTTGAGCCGCTCCACTCTTGGGTTGGTTGTGCTGGGTCTCTGGGTCATCTTCTTGTGACGTTGCCAAGAAATGATCATCGTAGTATGCCTCATCATCATCATCATCAAGCACATCTTCACTGTTGTAACCAGGAGATGAATCCCTGGAGCTCACGGAGGATCCAGACTTCACCGAGCTGGTCAGTCCAGCAGAAGAGGTCTGTGTGTTCACTCCGGTGACGTCTCTGTCCACAGCTGGTGGAGAATCTGTAATCGTTTCATCGTCATCTTCTCTTAATTCTGCTTCTATCACGTCTGTCAAATACGAAGAGTCATGTGACACCAGCAGGCCACACTCCAGAATCAGATCACTGAGGGGGTTTCTTAAACTAGTGAGGGTGCTCTAACCTTAACTAAAAAAAGCCGTCAGTCACACGGTCACTCACCTTCAAACACTGTATCAGAATGGGATCTGAAAGATTTAAAGCGTCCGTAGAAGCCCCTGTAGGGGACGCGGCGGTCCCCGTCGATGAGCAGCACCACCTGAACCGTGTTGGACACGGAGGTGTACCTGGCTTTCCTCCAGCACCTCTCCAGGATCCTCTGCCCTCCTGCAGCCGCCGGAGACTCGTCCAGGTGGATCTGATCGCTCTTCTGCTGACAGGCGTCCGCAGGAGTCAAGTCCTCCAGGTAGAGCTCCAGACGCTTCCCAGGAGGCACCTGGATGGTCCAGTTGCACCACACGGGGGGGTGAGAGCACAGGTAATCAGGGGAGAAGAGCTCGCCGCTGTCATCGCGGAGGACTTGATGGCAGCTGCGCAGGGCAAAGAACGCATATCGCTCGCGACCTACACCTGACCAGAGACAACATTTACAGCACACACATCCCTCAAAACACAGAACCATTTTAACTGAAGAGGAAAAGCTGCAGCGAGATTAAATTACCCAAAATAAAGATTAAAATTTGACAGAACATATTTTGTGAAAAGTATTATTATAATAATAATAATAATAATAGTCTGTTTATCCCCTAGAATACATATTTTCATTGAAGGATAAATAAGAGAAAATTAAATATTAAATTTATTATTTTCAATAAGAAGATATGAAATAACCAGAGTAATAATGATAATAATAAACCATTTATTTCACCAAAATGGCTACATATTTTTTTATTGGAGGAAAAATTACAGGTGATTTTAATTATAAAAATAAGAGAAAATAAAATCATATTACATATATTATTTTTAATAAGACATGAGATAGCCAGGATATTTAGTATATTTATCTCCACAATATATATAGTTACAAAATACAATATAAAGATTTAATAATATGAAATAAGAGGACATGTATTTTAGCATATTTATCCCCCAAAACATCCAATTATTATTTTAAAAAAGAAAAAGATTTAGATAAAGATAAATAAAAAAATAATAATCCTAATGATACATCTAAAAAAAAAAATATGAATTTTGTATAAAATATTTTCCTCCTTGCATGATATTTATAATGTGCATTAAAGCTTGTATCTTTTTAGGATTTAATTTTTTATAATTATTTAAACAGTATTTAAGGTACTTAAAATAATAATAAAAAATATATCAATTAAGCTGATTTTATGATTTCTTTAAGTTCCACGGATTTAGCAAAAGCCTTATTTCTTTCGCATTATGAAGGACTTTCTTTACACATACTGACGCTTGCTAATTTTGCTTTAAAAAGTTTGAAAACCCGAGGACACAAAATAAATATGTTAAGTCTAAAGGTAAAGGAAGAGGTACAGTACGTCACAAAGATAGCATTGATGTAAATGTGACTTCCAGCTGTTTACCTGCGGATGATTGTCCGCCAGATCTGTTGATCTGCTAAAAACAGAGAGCTTGAGTGAAACATGCAGTGGTCAGAGCATCAGATGACCAGCAGCCACGAGTTACTCACCTCAGATCCGCCTGTCAAACCGATCAAATAGATCAATATCACAAGACTGTAAGTACTCAATAAATGCCGCCGTGGCATTTTGGATGTATGCTCGTGAACTTTCTACGCTGTTGTCAGATGCTTGTTTGTAAAACTAAACGGAAGAGGCCTGCATCAGCTGTATTATATCTGTAGTTAATGAGGTAAGTTTACCTGAACGAGCTTTATATGACATGTGACTCGCTCGTCATCCGACAGAGGGCGCGCGCATACATAAATGTGTCATATTGCCTATGGGTCATTTTTATTTTCCTTTTTTTTTTTTTTTTTTGAAAGATTTCCATTAATGTATGGTTTGTTAAGATAAGAGAATATTTGGCTGAGATACAACTATTTGAAAATCGGAGTGTGCGAAAAAAAAATTTTCTACATATTGACAAAATCACCTGTAAAGTTGTCCAAAATGAAGTTCTTAGCAATGCATATTATTCATACAAAATCAAGTTTTGATATATTTATAGTAGTACATTTACCAAATATCTTCATGGAATAGGATCTTTACTCAATAAAGTAAAGATGGCTATTGCTACAAATATACTTGTGCTACTTATGACCGTTTTTTATCATGACCATAGAATACTAGTGTACATATTACTACACACTGAGCAGCATTTACCTAACCTAATTATGCATGCTTTTAAAAATAGAATGAGAAATGCTGATCATGATATTAGTAATAAAGAATCATAATATATCAGCACAATTAATGCAAACAATCTTCACATGAATAATACAAAATGTAGTATTTTGTGCTTAGTAATACTAAACTATCTTTTTTGCATAGGTCTTTTCACATGGTAATAATATAGCAGTAAAATCAATGCTAATTCAGGTGAAGATTTTTGTAAAAAGTAACAAATAATAATAAAATAAAAGTTTAAATCAAACTAAAATCAAACAAAACCAACCCCCCCCCCCCCACACACACACACACCAAAAAAACAACAACAACAACATAAAATCTCAAACAAATGACCTCAGTTTGAAAATGAGTGAGGGCCATGTGATACAAAAACTGCAACATTACGTCCAATTATCAACATAACTTTATTACCTGCTATATGTACATAACACTGCTTACCTGGAATGATACGTTTCACTCATCAAGCCTATTTCCTGTGTTTTCAGGACAATCTAATTCTATCCATAATCACACATTTGCACTCATATTGAACACATTACAGAACTTCACATAAAATATGACATGGAGATCCTTTGTGCTCATCTTCCATATGGAGTTAAAGAAGATGTTTACAGTAATTGATTTGGATTTTGACTTTACACTTTGGAGACTGGTTTAGTTCACTGCATGTGGTGTAAGTGTCCTACAGCATGTTGCAATACAACAAAGGTACAAAGGTCACAGCTTACTTGCACAAACAGAATATAAAGTAATAAAACTTCTATTACTATCCCGATGCTGATAGTGTAGTTGGAGAATGATCAAACAGCAGCTTCCTGAGAATATAGAGGTTTAATGCAAGAGAAACAGCTCAGCCATAGTCTTCCACACACCAATGTGCACATATAAATTAAAACAACAACATAAAAATACACAAACATATTAGACTCGCTCTTTCTATTATGAAAATGCACCCTGATTTTTTGTCAAGATGCATCATAGTGCACCATATAAAACTCATTTTGAGTAAATAAACGTGATTCATTGCATCAAAGTGAAAGAATGTGTGTAAGTATGTCCCAGCTGACAGGGAATGTTCTCAGAATGTTCTAGCAAGGTTCTCTCAAATGTTCTTCCAGTAACATGCATACAGTAGAACATTTGTCTAAAGTTCTCTGGGCTTTATTGATGATCTCAGAACGTTAGCACGGAAACATTAGCTCATTCACTGAACTTACTTACTGTAATGTTTAAACTGGAAGTTCCATCTAATGTTTTTTAAATGTTACAACTTCTTTTAGAATGTTCAAAGAGCATTCAAAAATAAACATTCCTATGACATTTGATTCAGTGGAATGTTCCCTTAATGATTGCGTAAGCAAGAATAAATCTTTTTCATACTGTTTCTTCCATAAGCGCGGGCTCGGCCATTTGTAAATTTTATAGGTCTGGCTTGTTGTTTTATGGGTGTCATTTCCTTCCAGCTGTTTATAGCTTTACAAAACAGCTTGTTGTGCTGCTTGATATTGCAAACTGGTGTTTCTTCCCATATTATTTTAATGTTTTATTACTCATTATTTCCGTACCGCGGGTAATGCAGAACATTCAGAAATATAGTTTTTATAACTTAATGGGAACACTTTTTTGTAAGCTGTACATCAATAATCGAACAGGGCTTCAGTTTTACTGTCATTGGGTTCTATTTGATTTTGTTGCGTCGCACTGCACCCTTCGTTGTAGGCGCGATGTAACATTCCGCTTTTGGGTCATTAATCCAAGACCAGATCTTTATCATGTCCTGTGGGCTCCTGGGATGGACCAGAATCAGACTTTTGTACGCACAAGGATTCTCTCTGTGCTTCTCCTCAATGTCAAAGGTCTTAAAGCCCATGTGTTTCTCTGGTACTAGTCCCAGTCTCTTCAGACACATCCCAGTGTAGACGTCGTCTATCGGGTACAACGTGACCAGACGCGAGATCGTTCTTAACCGCAGCCCCAGATTCCCAGAATACAGGTAGCCTCCGCCTCCGGCGTACGGTGGGTAAATTCCTCGAAACACGCTCTCGGGGATGTAATACTTGAGGTGTTTGGTCCGGTGTGGTCCAGCATTGGCGATCACATCGCCAACAAAAAGGTCCTGTGTCTTGGAAACATTGCCCAGGTAAGCCAGTATATGCTGCGTATTGACGAAAACATCGTCGTCACCTTTGAACACATACTTTGCAGAAGCGCAATGAGTTCCAAACCACTCCAGAAAGAGGACTTCCTTTAAAGTGAGATTGAAGAACGAGTCTCGATAATCCCACTGCAGGACATCGCCGTACAACGCCGATTCGTGCTTGACCATGTCCGACAAGTTCGGGAAGTGGTCCGTTGCTGCCATGCTGCCAAGTAGGAACACCGTCACAATGCGCCGGCCGTCGAGGATCCCAGCGCGTCCCCATGATTCCCGTATGGCCTGCCGTCGGTCGAAATGTGCCGCAATGGACTTCACTGCAAGCAAGAGGTACGGCGGTTCAGAACACACGTTGGGTGCGTCCGTTATCAAGGGGTACGACCTGCATCCCATGTACAACAAGAAGTCCTGGAATCGCTGTGGTAGGGACTTAAAGTCTTCGATCTCTGTCGTCACCCTGCTGTCCGGCTGGCAAGGACTCGTGCGGTTCAGCCAACGTGGGATTCCCTGAAAGTCCGGAGGGGGCTCGCTGCCGTTTGCGAGTGGCAGGTAGTAGATGTCATCGAGCCGGTCCTGCATGCGATTCCAGAACGCCAGACTGACTTCCGGCGTCTTCCAGAACTTTTTGGGCGTCAGTTTCCCTCGCCTGTACATGTCTCGGCCCTGCCCGTAGCTTCGGGACACTTCCACCACGACGTAGATGAGGATGTTGGCTAACATCAGCAATCCCAGCAGCTTGGTGGTCTTCCAGCTGCTGTTCATCTTGAAGATGCCCTTACCACCTGAAGACACAGAAAGAGAATTATTATATGTTGGGTTACAGTCCGGGAACACAGGCGTGGAAAGGTGAAGGTCGACAGAACATGGTGGAGAAAGTGGGATGGGCAAACCACAGTGACCTGGAAAGTGGAGGAAGTTAACTTATGTTAGTAACTATGATAGTTACATTAGTCAAAGCCAGTTAGTATGGACTTGAGCTGTGAGTGTTTGATCCAGCAGCATACTGTTTCAACCTCAACCATACACCAAAATAATGTTGTGGGTCACATTTAAAAGGGTCAAAACTGCTGTTTTTGAGCAGATGAGAGTGCTAGAGGCTTGTAGTGTTTTTGTAGCACATACCTCACCTCAAAAAAAGCAGCAGGCAGAAACTAACCACAACGGATACATGATTCCCCAACCATGAAGTGCAATGAACAACCTTTGCATGTCAGTTTTAGTAAATGATTAAAAAAGAGCTCAAATGACTCATCCAAAAATTAAACATCTATCATTAATCATTTCAAATGCTGCATTTTTTTCCCCATGCAACACAAAATTATATTTTTATTATTAGATTTTTAATTAAATTTACAGTTGTTTTTAACATATTAATGCTCCAAAATTAATACAATAAAAGCCATAAAAGCACAACTGGTGCATTTGAAGTGAAATCATAGCTCTGTGCGTAGAATAACCTGTAATTTAGGTATTTTGTTCTACACACAAAGCTGTAATATGATTTAATAAGGTTCAGAAAAATAAAATAAAAACTTCTAGGGTGAGTAAAAATAATTTACATTTCTGGATGAACTATTTCTTTGAGAAAGAACATAAACAGTAATGAAACAGTAAAGTAACGGCTGGTCCGTTACTCACAGCGAGGACATCTGCAGGGCAAGTCTAGGGTGAGATCCATGAGTGAGTCCGGTGGGACACGTCCAGGGTTTCTCCTCCTGTAACTGTACCTGAACAGTAACGGATGAACCTGCAGCATATCAGCCAATGTTCGATATACTGAACCCAAGATTTCTCTCTGTTTCAGACTCCACGCCATCCTACATTGTGCTTCCTTCTCTCATTCATTCAGAAACATCATGTGTTCCTCATGACACCAATTACAGATGTGCAACGTCAGACTCTTCCTAGTCTCCTACAGTCAAACCTTTGACATTGCAGTTTATTTTGACTCGGGAAGACAGGAAGAGCACATTTAAAAATGTGTCTTCTCAGTTTGGGTTGATCAAATAGATTATATACCTCAGATTCTGTAATCAGTCCAATGATATTCAGTTTCAAAGATCTGGCATCAGCTTTTCATAATGTGCTTTCAATATGCACCAGATGGTCAAAGGTGGGTATTGATGACTAAACTGTTTCAGATCGCAGGAAACCTTCAATAGCATACCACAAATCTATTTTATGAGTGCACTGTAGATCTGAACACATGCTATCATTGCCCTACTTTAACACTTTTAGCAACTAAGTGACAGCGTATTAGCACGGTCCAAACCAGACAATGCATTTAGGATGCTATCACTGATTATACTGTCAGAAAGTGTCTCATTTAATCACAATTAAACTCTTTAAAGCCTTCTTTATTCTGAGACATGTAGGCTATTTGTGATATCGATAATAATGAGTGTTAGGGACTTTTATAAGTAGTAAGTTACAATAATGAGTTGCTCCCTAAAAAAGTAACTGATTGTGTTACTTTTACAAAAAAAAAAAATTATCATCTGGGCACGGCTTGCTTGTTAATTTTTTTGCAAGAAAAGTTCTGTTTTATAAGCCCAAAAGTGAAACGAACAAGCCTCAGGCTGAAGGAAATGCCAATTCCCATCTGTACAGTAGAGGGTGCAGCTCAAACAAACCTTTGAGCTCTGCTGCTGTTCTGAGGTGCATGAAGAATAAACTGCAGCAATGAAGAAAATGAAACAAATGTTAAGTTTATCTAAAGTTATTTTGCTTATTACCATGGTTGAACTGGATCATCAGATGTCAGCAGTAAAGACATTGGTTAATAAAAAGGGATTAAATGCATAAATTATATTTGTGCTATTTAATATATTTAAATACTGCATTTAATTGTTTTTATTCATTTTAAGTAATACTGAATCAGTTTTCTGGTAGGTGAGATTAGTAAATACTAATGATGTCTCTCAACATGGGGACAAGACTGGCATTCATTACATGGGAAACAAAGTCACTGCTCATTTATTTATAAATTAATAAGTAATGTGCCACTTTACTGAAAAAAGTAATCTGATTACATAACTCACAATATTTGTAATGCATTACCCCAACACTGATTATAACACAATTCATAATAATGCCAGTAATGGCCACGTACCGCCTGGTAATGCTCTTAACAAAAACTGCTTGAGTGGCTTACTGTTGCTATTACATCCTCAGGTGAATGCAATTTGTTCACCGCTAAGTAAAAAATGGAACACACTGAATTCCGTATGGATTTAATGCGGATTGGAAAACAGTGAAATTGCTTTCAGCTGAATCATTTAGACCACACACTCACTTTTTAGTAAAGTAACAAACAAGGTAAGAAAACAAAAACACTGATGTATGATAAAAAGGGAAAATGTGGTTTTCATTTAGATGTATTTAAACTGTGTTTCATCAAGTCCCTTGATGAAAACTGTGATTTTAAAGGTGTAGTCAACATCCTGAAGACACAGGCTAATGCTTCTGTACAGACGCTGTACTGTAAACGGCAAATAAGTTGTGTACTGTACATTAGATCTCTGACTTGCTTACAAATGTGTTGATACTCTTATCATTACTAGGAATATTTTTACAGACGTCATGATTTATTTCCTTAAACTCAGGTAGCCTGTTTTTGTAAGTGTCAGCTTTGTGCGAGTAACAGTCTGAAATCCAATAGCCTATTTAGAGCAAATCCTCTCAGATCAAATATGACACCGGTTGTTGGACATCAAAAGAAATCTCAAATCTGTCCTAACTCGATTTCATGATGTGCACCAGATCTTATTAGAGAACAATTCACTTGTTTTCTTCTCCCACGTAACTATTGCATGACTGATGGATCATGGCACACATACTGTACTTTTAGCCTACACTCTTAAAAATATAGGTGCTTCACAAAGAACCATTCAAGAACCATCTCTTTCTTACCTGTTTATAATATGAAGAACCTTCAGATTATAAAGGTTCCTTTTAAATGTTCTTTATGGAACCATTTAGAAAAAAAAAATCTATTGCATCGTGAAGCATCAGACATGAGACTTGAGGAATCACAACATTTTCCGATTTTTGTTACATATCCCTTTAAAAATCTGACAGAAAGATAAGAGAAATCTTTCAATTGCCTTAATAAAAAGATAAGGGTGATGCAGGTGAGCAACAGAGCTTCGTGTCATGTAGTAAAATACATTTAATTTGCTTTTTGTCATCATTTCAAAATGTTCCACCTTATTTTGGCATTGGTAAGTCTTAACTCGTAGTGTAATCTTGTCTGAATGTACCTGTGCGTGAAGGTGTGCGTCTTCTCACCAGTATAACAGCGGGTTCTTCTTCAACAGTTTCTTCTTCACAGACATAACATTTTCCTCTATATTTTGCTCTCAGTCCACCGAACGGAACTGTTGTTGTTGTTTATTTCTTTACTGGATTTCTGAAGTGCCGTTTAAAGTCAGTACTGCAACTGAATGTGCCGCGTGTGTTTGACTCAGGTCAGAGTCTCCTCCGCAGACTGCGCGAGCGCCTCCCACACGACGGACGCGCGCACGCACGCCTGCGTACATGCTTGACCACGCGCGCCGGGGTAAATTAGTCAAATCTATTCACCAGCACACTGGTCAAACACACTTGTGAGGATGTTTGATATGCTCGTGAGTCGTGACTATATGCAGTGCTCACAAATCAAACTGTGCACCTCTGAGAGCAGCAGGTTAGGGGTGGAGTGAGGGTTGGTGTTCTTCAGCAAATATCACCACCTCCTTGTAAATATCATTTTGTCCTTAAAATGTCCTTAAAATGTATTTGAATTCAGATTAAGGCTTAAAACTTGCCTCAGGGTAACAAAACTATTTTCTTCACTTTGCAAGCAAATGATGCATTAGGTCTATATGCTTAAAAAAAAACACTAAAGCCCACACAATAAGCCCTAGAAGTTCTTTCTTCATCAAGTTTTTTTTTTTTTTCAAATTTTTTTTAAATGACTGCATTTTAAAATGGGTTTTCTTTATATATGTGTGTGAGTGTGTGTGTGTGTGTAAGTGTTTAAATGTGTTTGTTGCCTATGGAATACAGATGTAGCCACCACAAACATTATTGCACTTGTGTAAAATTTTTATTTATTGGTATATCCATTCAAATAAGGCATAAGAAGATCATTCTCTGCTGTTTTTAATTTTAGTATTCTGACAGCAAACTGCATGACACTCATTTGCACAAATATATATTTTTAAACTCTTTGTTCTTTTTTTATTAATGAGATCAATTTTATGTAAGAAAAATCTATAAAAAAAATTTCCTATCAAATTTTTTTCTAACAATATTCTATTCTGTTCCATTCTATATTCAGCACAATAACGCAAGCATTACCAGCTAGTTCTGTCAGTATATTATCCTACTAAAATGAACAAATTACTCATTATTTATTGGTGACGATTAGTTAGCAACATATTGACATAAATGCATGTCCCTGTGTAGCTTTATGCAGACTGTCTAGAAGTCTTCACGTGCGATCATCACTAGTAACCTCATATGATACTTTTCAAAGGCCGCACCCATTGTCTTCTCATCTGAATAATTAACAGGGCATCCACCAGCTTTAAAGCTGGTTAAACCAAACATTTGCTGTAAATGACAGAACGAGAACCATCTGTTTGAGCTGCACCCTGATCAATCCTCATCTGGTTCATGTCCATGTTTTCACACCTGTGAGACAAGAGACACGTCTCAACCTGTTCCCCTGAAGGGTAGATGGATGGTGTAAACTCGTTTTGAATATTTAAACAGGATGGGTGGCATCTCAATCCGTTAACAAATACTGAGTCTCCAAACATAGACTAAACATGATACAGGAAAGAAAATACAATTAAAAAGGGGTACAAAATAGCATCCAAAACTGTTCAAATTAACTCAAAAAGTCAGTTGATGTTGTCTTGTCACCTCAAGAGGAAATCACATGAAAGCTAAAAGTCATTTTATTGTTTAATCGTATAATTTATCATTTTTGTTCTAATTTACTGTATTATTACAAGTTTTAAAATGATCAATTAACATAGAAATGACATATTTAATATTTATGCATGCTGTTTTTTAAATTACAGTAAATCTTAACAAACAAACAAAAAATCACATTATTATTTTTTTTTAAATACTACAAAGAAAAGAGATTTGTGTCATAGCAAGACACCAATTTTGCCCCTAATCATGAACAATACGTCGTCTAGGCTTTTTAGCATGCAGTATGGGAACAACTCTTCTCAACATAACTTTGACTTTCAGAATGACGACCTTTGCTCAAAAACACAGCAGTGATAAAGGATTACGATATTAGTATCTCTGCCGTTCCTAGAACAAGAAATCATTTGTTACACATAATAAACATTAACTCAGATGAATTAAGAAGATTTACAGGTCCACGTCAGGTCACTGAGTCACCTGCGCTGCCACTGCTCACCATTTATCAAGTTACTACTTCATTTAGTTACTTAGTGACTACATAAAAGCGCCATTAACCCTGTGAAGTGATTTAAAGCACAGCAAATAAATCTTGAAAGAAGGACTGAAACTGGTACAGCATTAGCATAGCAAGATCATTAGCTGGATTCACATTGGGGAATCAGATGGTCTGCCAAAATGTGTAAAATACTGTATTTACATAGTTAAAGCATAAAAGCACAAAGTGTTCACTTAAAGGAATAGTTTAGCCTTAGGCTGCAACAACTAATCGATAAAATCGATTATTATCGATAATGAAAATCAACATCATTATCGATTAGTTGGTTCTGCCCAAAGTGCATGTACAACTGCAGCCGGTCACATCAAATTACAGCATTTCTATGGACAAACTCATCTACAGATATTGGAGGAAACAGAATGAGCTCCTGCAGAGAATAAAAGTATGTAAAGATGCCCAAAACATGAGAAATCTTTATTTTAAGCTTCATATTGATGCATTAGCATAATGGATTGCCTGTCAGACGCTATTACAGATGTGTGTCTTCGGTGCAAAAAAAAAAAAACTCTTAGTTAACGGTCATATCCTTATCTGTACAAATTCACACAAGCCTTTCCATTTTTGCATAAAGGCCCACCCTGACAGTCTGCGTTAAAGGGTTAGTTCACCCAAGAATGAAACTCGTCCATCTTCTACTCACCCTGGAAGCACCCTAGGTGTATGTGACTTTCCTCTTTCAGAATAATCCAATCAGAGCTAAATTAAAAAACTGTCCTTGCTCTTCCAAGCCTTTCAATGGGGTAAGCGGGTGTTTGTTGTCAACAGTTCAGAAGACGTGAAATAAAGTGCGCACATTTGTAATAAAGCATTACTCACGTGGCTCCAGGGGGTGAATGAAGGCCCCCTGTAGCGAATCCATGCGTATGTTTAAGATAAATATCCAGATTTCAAACGTAATAAACACTTTTTTTCTCACTTCTGCTAACTGTGGGGAACCAGAAGACATGCAGGCAGATGTTGTAGTTCGTCAGCGCTGCGTGGTTAGTGACAAGCGCCGAGAGAGAACAGAACAAAATGCTGGTCACAAATCAATCAATCACCTTTATTTATATAGGGCTTTAAACAAAATACATTGCGTCAAAGCACTGAACAACATTCATTTGGAAAACAGTGTGTCAATAATGCAAAATGATAGTTAAAGGCAGTTCATCATTGAATTCAGTGATGTAATCAAATCAGAAGCACAAAACGAGGATTTGTAAAGAAAAACGTCGGAGGATTTCGAAATAAGCCAAGAGGAGACTGGATTTCCTTTGCTAAAGTAACAAACACCTGCTCCCATTGAGGATGGGTAACAAATTTCTATTTGGATCATTTAGATCAGTCGTGGGCTCTGTGTCTCATCTGGTTTGCACACTGATGGCAACATTTCCCAAAGTTGCCCGGCAAAACTGCTCAAAAAGTTGTTCAGTGTATTATCAACCTAACACAGAATACCGAACCTGAAATCCTGATTGAGGAGATAATCATGAATTAAAAAATAAAACTATAAACTCACAGATATCCAAGTTTGAAGTTTGACAATGATTATTTATGAGGAATATAAAATTATGACAATACAGCATATAAAACAAACACATTCTCTCTCTCTCACACACACACACACACGACTATGAAAAAGCAGATGAGCTCTAGCTGCGGTGCACAGCGCTGTCGATGCTCACCTTCTGCTCATCAAACTCCAAACACACAAACTCAGAGCTCTAAAGGACAGAGAGAAAGAAACAGAGGCCAGTATGAGCAGTGAACCTGAACTGACCCAAATGCACTTTAAACAACACATCAGTGCTCAGTGTCAATGTGTAATTCAGTACCGCTGCTGACACACACCTGTTACAGAGTCAACCTGCATCAACACTGCGGTGTACGATTCACCATACGGGAAACAAAGCAGCTGTCACTCAAAGAAAACTGACATCCAAAATCCTCAGAATTCCGAACTTGTTATTTAGAACCAATTCAGAGAATGTTTTTTTTTTTTTTTTTTTAAACATGTGAATGACAAAAAAAGAACTAGCTTAGCATTTCCTTTATTCAGGGTTTCCTGGAATTCTTGATTCCGATTCTGTGAACACATTTTTCCATGGTGATAATGCTAACTGAATAATTAATCATTGTCTGAGCAGTCTTCCTACTTCGTTTCTTATCTCTCTGTCTGCACTCTTTCATCTCACAATATCGAGAATCAATATTTTATGTCCATTATGTCCAAGTGGAATAATGCACGTTCAGCATTCGATTCTCGCCTGAATGCGGAAAAACACTCTTGATTTATTTTCGTGATAACGACCAGCTGACTACAACACTATACCATAATTACAGAGCAGTGTCAAAGCATTCTTTTGTAAAATGATCCAGAAAGCCAGAAGAATACGACTCTGATGACATCAGCAACTAAAGCAGGTTATGATGACGTCATCAACGGACACCCGAAGTGGCTCCTACACTGTGTTTCCTTCAAGCACAAATACAGCCTTAAACCTAAACTAAACTACAACATTAACACTATGTGCAAAATAGAGAAAAAGTTATAAATTAGAGATCAGTTACTAGTAGGAATCGGATATACATAATAAGTAGTGAACTGTGCTACATGCACACAGATTATGACAAGTGCGTTTAATAACAGGCGTATCTCTCAGACTGTCCTGTTCAGATGATGCATGAATGAATGAACTGATGTCAGGTTCCTTTTGTGTGCTCACAATAGCCATATCGCATCACCTGTAACCATAGAGACAGTGACTTCAGTAAATATAACAACATTGGAAAGGCTTATCACAATTGGCACAACGAAATTCAATAAACGAGCCCAATTAAGCTGCATATTCATCAGTGAAATTGAATCAACTGACAGCAGCTGCAAGCACAAGAGAGCAGAACTGAAAACAGCAGCATGATCTGAACTCTTCAGACAACAGGTCCTTCCTGAAAATGTCATGCTTTTTCACTCCTATTAGTAATTAAACTGTAAGTAACCATATTGGTGCATCTAATGCATGACTGTGGATGTGTAAAAATAGTCTCTTCTCTTCCCGTCCAACACAAACACTATCTGAAATGATCTGTGGTTTTATCCAGCAGTAATTGATCCCGTGACCCTGAATGAAGAATCAATCTCCTCGTTTCTGATGAGGGACCTTTCTGCTCTTCTGCTGAACGCTCTACAGTCCTCTATTCTCCGAGCGTGAATCATACAGAGTATAATGCATCTCTCTGCACATGGCACGAATGACACAAAACAATAACAGCACTCACACGGACAAACAAATGGACTGAAAGCAGCATACAGTGCAGAGAGGTCTCCTCTTACAGAGCTAACTGTGCTTCTACAAAAAATACACAATCACCTAAAAAAGAAGGCTGTCTTTCTCGTCTCGACTCTTAGAGCTTAGACAATAACATTCAACAGATATTACGGATAAGCATCTGCAAACATAAAAACCCCTAAATGAACGTCAGAGGAACGAGCTGATGATAAGCAGAAAGACTTAATGGCAGAATAATGACGGCTAATGTCACTAATGGGTCTCTGTTTCCTGTAAACCAGACCTCTATTGATATCACAAGAGAAAAAGACATGGATTAGAGCCCATGCACATACTGATACAAATATATTTCAGAAACAGACTGATCCTGATGAAAAAAAATACAAACAAAAGACACTATTAGAACATTTGTAATGCTTTTACTGGTTATAAAGGGACTAATATTGGTTTTAATTGAAACTGTACTGCTCTTCTGCTAATTGGTCACCTTCTATTGGTGGTTTGTTAAAAAAAACAATAAATCCTAATGAAACATGTCAAACATACTGCAGAAAACCATTTATAATGGTTTTAATGGTTAAAAAGTTTAGATAGATAGATGTTGTTAGCATGTTTTTAGACACGATTATTATGTTTTGGCATGATTAGCATGTTGCTAGCATGCTTTAGCATGATTAGCATGCAGGATTTACACATTGCTAACATGTTTTAGTATGCTGCTAGTGTGAATTAGCATGTTGTCTATGATAGTCATTAAGCTTTGCCAGTGATAAAAAGCTTGAATACTCTATAAGCCTTACTGTACAAAAGTTTTCACGCCCTCAATGAAAGTCTATGGGATTTTTAGTGGATTTGGTAGTCTGGTTTTCGAAAACCATAAACCGAATCATTTAGAAAAGATTTAGCAACTAACTTTAGAACAGTTTGAAGGTGTGACCCGAGTTTGGTGTTTGTAGCTTTAAAGCTCGAGAGGGAAATACTGACTACATTTCGGCTCAGAAGCAGCTTAAATAGCAGATCAGTAAATTGACTTTTTCAAGCCAACGTAAATATAAATGACTAAATAACATTTTCAGAGTGTGTTTTTCCACTTACACTGCAGTTACAGCTTTCCATAATTATTAATTTAAGCCTTCCATTGATTTCTAATACAGTTTTTGTAAACTAAACTGAAAGCAAAGCTAATTCACAGCTACAGAAGATTATTCAAAATCTCTGAACATCTGTCAGTCTTCAAAGAAGAATTTAACTAAACCATGCTATAATATTAATAACAATTAAGCTAAATAAAATTTGCCTTTGATCTTTTTGGCAGAAACTTTTTTCATTTCACCTGCAATTTGCATTTTTTCCACACAAGAGCCCGGTCTGCACTACACTGAATGTCTAGTATCCTTGCAACACTTCTCATGCAGGTGTGCAGAAGATTATTCAAAACCTCTCTCAATCATCAACGAGATTAAAGAATTAAGCAAATCCACACCTGCTGAGAAAACTCTCTGGATAAGAGTTTGCATGGATGATGTGTGATGCTCCTGATATTGACTAGTTGCTAAAATATCATTCAAAACAATCTAATAAAAACATGTCTAGTGTTATTTTAGCATCGAGATACTATTACAGGTTTATTAGTATTTTAAATTACTTTTTATTTTGAAAAATACAGTTGTAATTTTAGTTAGTATTTTGTGTCTACATACTATAATTGTATTAATTTCTATTTAGTACATCAAGATAAACTTTTTTTTTTCAATATTTTCTTTCAGTTAATATTTCTTTTATTTTAGAGAATGAAAATGTTTTGATGGTCATTGGTTTCAGTTTTCTTGTTAATAATTACTCTCAATATTTCACCTCCTCCGCTTACAGAGGTTTTAAACTGCACTGGCAACAACAACAAAAACACATACATTTCTCATACATCCTTCAATGAGCACCCAACTTGTCATATCTCCTGCCAATGTGAAATACAATCAGACAGAGGGGTGTTACTTCATTTTTTGGGACGTGTCTGCACATATTCATAGGTGTGTGCAATTATACTCTTTGTATCCTTGTATCCAGAGTACCTACATTTCCCATGGGAGTGTGCAAAGAAATCATCGTCAAAACTCTCAGGCGCACACACATCCACATATGAAGATCCACCCTTACGTTTCTAAGAATTGAACCCTCATTTGTGCTGTTCAGTTCTCACCTGTCCTGCGCGGCCGAGCTCTAGCTCCACCAGGGACACCTGCCCCCTGCTGGCAGACGTGTGCAGGTCCACCCTCCACTTCAGGCCCCTGAGGCCGGGCTCCTGGCGGCTCTGAGTCAGCAGACTCTCTCATACACGCGTCCGGTGGGCCTTCCAGAAGCGCCCCAGAGCAGCCACCTGCTCCAGGGTCACACCGCCGCCCTGCTTCCGCGTCTGCGCCGTGAGGAACGCTTCCAGCTGCGCCTGATCCATGTCTAAAATTATTAAAAATTATATCATATTTTTATACATTATTTTTAAACAAAAAGGACAAAAACACAACAAAATTGCAAAAATTAATATTAAAATGAAAATCGCAATGAAAACAAAATATTTTAAATATTAATGAAATATTCTGAAATGACAAAATCTAAAATAACAATAAAAACAAAGAAAATACATTAAAAAATTCTATAAAATATAACAATAAAAAACAGCATTTTGATGCTAAAATAACACTGTACTGTTGTACTTTGATAAAAGATTATTTTTTTGAATAACATTAATAATAAAAAAACATCTCTTAATTTCATGGTGAATCTGATTATTTTACTAGTAAATTCCACATACATAAAAGCAAAAGGAATAATTTATGGCTTAACTCTTAATGTAATAAAAATAAAATCTAAGTTTAGAATTATACATTTTATAATGACGGACATTCTATGACTTCATTGTTATGCCCTGAATGAACAGTCATGCTATGATTTAGTGCTGTGCTGCTCTCTAGTGGCAGACAGAGCACAGTGCAGTCCACGTCTGCAGGTGGTTTGATAAACAGTGAAATCTCTCTATTATATGAAGTGTTTTGTATGTGTTTAACAGCAGAAGTTGCCATAATAGCCAAAGCGACCTCATCTTGTCATGCAGCGCGCGGAACTCGTTCTGCGTCATCTCCGTCATCTCCGCGTACAGCTCATTCTTCAGAAGCTCCTCCGTGATCTCGGTATTACCGTGATAGAGTCTCTGTGTGATTCCGTTCAGTAAAGCACATAGACAGTAAAAGAAAAGCACTCACACATCTCTGGCTGTCCGCGTCAGCCATGCTTGGGTATTGACAGGGGTCATGTGATCTGCCTCACGCGCAGCACTTCCGGTATTTTCCCAATTTAATATAAACTTATTATGAATATAATATAAATTACTTTTAATCGTTTTTAAAAGTAGTAGTATTCGGAAATAATAGCTAATAATAAAATCTCCCATTGACAGCTCTAGTTTTTAACAGAACGAATTCTCGGTTGTCATTTATAATTCCTAAATGATCTTTAAACTAGGTTGTTTCCTGACCTATAAATACTTTTTAAAAACGGTGACATATTCTTCCGAAGACAAGAATATGTGCAGAAAGAAAGTAAAATTAATTTGAATAGGCTATTTTAGCCTAAACGAGGAACCAAGTTTAGAAAATTTTATTGCGTACATTAATAATAATAATAATAATAATACAGCATTAAAGCGCTTTAATGGACAAACACACTTTGTTAAGAGACTTGAGACATTTACATTCACACAGGTTCCACAATCAATGATCCCAGGGATATTCCTCTAAAAACACTCAAAGTACTTCCAGGGAACATCTTCAATCTGTAACACACAAAAACAGTTGCACTTTGAACCTTCAGATTTGATTTCTTAAGCCTATAATGTCTGATTTATAATAATGAATCGCTCTGTGTTTGTCACATGCCAAGAAATGCCAGTAATGAAAATGTACCGGTTGAATTTGTGTCAGTTCAAGCTATTTATTTTTCCACCATTTCATAATGTTGAAAATGTATTTCACCAGAGTATGTGCCATGATTATTTTGTTAACATTCGCACAACACGGTTGTTATTATGAACGGCTGTTCTTGATTGTAATTAAATGACACCATTAATAAACAGCTTCCTAAACAAGCCGGAACAATCCCAGAAATATTTTTTTTTTGTTCCATTAAATGCACTATATATATGTGATAATGTGTATAATATATCAATGATTTAAAACCAAAGATTCACAAAACATCCACATTATGAAAAGATATGGAAAAATATCTTAAACCTTACAATGATTTCTGAGTGATTTGATTTTAACAGCCTAATCACTGATCACCTAATCAATAGTTCAATTTATATGATCTAACTGGAAATGATTTTGTGATGTTATCTCAGCATTACTTGAGTAAACAGCCAGGTCTTGTAACACAGCAGTGCACAGTGTGAATTTATTGTTGTAACATATCTGTTTAACCTGTACAGTCTGTTCAACTGCAGCACAAAGTCCAGCATAAAACTCTTTAGATCTATAACTTCAATTTGGGCTTCTGGTGTCATCCACTTTCGGTTATTTTAGGTACACAATGCTTTAGTCTTGCTGTTGTAATTCTTACTCATTAAGACGTTTTACACATTAACAGGAAAAAGTCTAATTTCGAAAATCCTCAAATAAACTTATTATAATTTTTTTTTTCTACAACACGTTCTATATGCTGTCAATTCTAGATAATTGAAGCACCTTTGATACCAGCTTCCACATCTTTATTTGAGGCCATAACTGTTTATGGCATACAATTAATAAACAGCTCAGAGACCAGTATTGCACAACAAACAGTCATTCTCTTCATAAGACAAGCTGCACTGACTGTGAGTTGGGAGAAAAATGGCCTTATTCTCTATTTTAATTATTTTGTCCTGTCTACATGTTCACATTGTAAGGAGTGATCCCGGTAAGTCTAATTTATCTACAACCAGCTGAAGTAACAATATTAAAATTAAAACATTTGGAAATGAAGCTGAACTTTTTTTAGTAGTTCAGTTTAATTCTATCGATTGTCTATTGTTTAAAAGCATGTTTTAAAGGACAAAGCACTTCTAGTAAATTTAAAATGCCTGTCAGAATTTAGCAGGAAACAATTTTGCTTACTAATATAAGTGGAGTGATTTAAGATTAAATTGGACCCTGGAGTTTACACCAATTAATATTCACTGTTAAATCAATACACTGAATGATTTAGTCTAGTTCAAGACTTTAGTTGTTCTTTACATTCTTAAACCAATGACTTGTCACTGTTTAAGGTTCCTCACAGATAAACTGTGCGACTGGAACTAATGTCAATGTAGGGAGCGTCCTCGAGGGATATGAAGGTGAGACATGCTAACATGACTGAATACTAGTAGTCCACCATACTATTTGCAAGTGAAAAAAAAAACAATTTCAAGAACAATACTGATATTTTCTAGTATTTATGGTTTAGGTTGTGTTTGAATTTAAATGTGTATTTAATCTGGTTTCAAGGTGAAGTAGAGCTTCTCACTAATATCGGACCTAATGATCGTCTGGTGCTGGAGATATATCTCTTTCCTGTTGGTTTGGAGTTTGTGGAGCTGATTTATTCTGAAGGAGATTCATCTGCTTCTGTACGAACCAGAAAACCACTGGACGCTGATGAACTAAAGGAGGTTTGTTCCAGCTTCACTGATTCATTGAGTTAGTAGAGACTCAGCTAGTCTCGGTCTTAACTAAGCTTTCTTTACCAATTCTGACATAGCTGATAATATTGCACTTGATTTTTTTTCACTCTTTGTGTGCTTTATTTCTTCTAGTATGGAGAGAAATTATATTATTCAGTCACCTGCTTGAACACGGGGGTATGTTTATTTATTTAAACAATACCATCATAAAAGAATTCAAACAAAGCATTAAAGAAATAAAGATTCAACATAAAAACTTTGACTATCAAGTCTTCATTGTTCATTTCAGCTAAAAAACGTCCGGACGGTAGACATTCTGGACATCAATGACAACCCTCCGATCTTCCAGAGCAAATCATACAGTGCCACAGTGTCCGAGGTGTGTGTAATGTCTCGTCTCCATACAGCTGTAGTGTGTTTGGTCACTAAGAGATCTCACATCTTTTAGTAAAACCTGTCTTTTGTTCCAGACGACGACTGTAAGTTCAGATGTGCTCAGGGTGAGGGCTGACGATGCAGACGTGTCTCCAGAAAACAACAGAATTACTTATTCTATACTGGTGAGACGTAAACAGCTCTCTGATAAATTCAATAAGCTGCATTGTGCAACAGCAGCATGTCCATATCCTCATTTTAATTCATATCTTCCACTCTATTAACAGCCTCCAGTACCAGATGTGTTTGAAGTGAGACAGGACGGTAACATCATGTTGAAACAACGTCTGAACTACAACAATGCTCAACAGTACATCTTCACTGTGGAAGCGAGAGTAAAGATAAACTTTCTCACATCCTACCAGTCCTGCATCCACATCCTTTTGATCAGTAAACTTCAAGATACTGCTCAAAAATCTAAGTTCTGTCGTCATATACTCACTTGTGGAACTCAAAAAGAGATGTTTTTCAGAATGTCCAAGCCGCTTTTGTCTCTACAGTAAAAGTGTGAGGATCAGGAACAGCTTCGGTGTTGACAGGACTATGATTTTTGGACAGAGAACTATCATTTTAAGACAGATAGTAATTCAACACTACATAGTAAAATTGTTGGGTCGCACATCTTGGATTTTTTTATGATTATCTTAATACTTACTGAATGTTAAATATATCCCAAAATAATAATACATAATATGTAAGACAAAATTATAATAATAGTAAATTCAGTGGTTGAGTAACTTTCAGTCCAACTGACTGAGATGCATTAGGTTAAAATAAACCACAGTTAAGTTGGGTAACTAGTGGGGTTATTTTTAAGTGAGTTTGTTTTCTTGCAGGATAAAGGAGGACTCAGTGACACAACAACAGTTACAATAACGGTTGAAGATTTTGACAATCTAAACCCTTATTTTGATCACAGTCTCTATAAAGCATCTATTGAGGAAAACCAGGTAAGTGAAAGCTTAAAAATATATGTCTGACCGAACAAAGAAAACCCTTTATTTAGTTTTTGTCTGTGCCCAGGCAGGACAATTGTCAGATGTCACTCCTGAGGAAATAAAAGCTCAAGATGGTGACAGAGGCGTCAACGAGCCTGTCGTTTACAGCATAACAGCAGGTACTGTTAACTGAATTACAACACACATACAACGCACATACAATAAACAATAATGTTTCTTAAAGTGATCTAAATAATGAAATGTACTGATCTGAGCACATACAGGTGCTGGTCATATAATTAGTTATTATATTAAATTTGATTTATTTCACTAATTCCATTCAAACAGTGAAACTTGTATATTATATTAATTCATTACACACAGACTGATATATTTCAAATGTTTATTTCTTTTAATTTTGATGATTATAACTGATTATAACTAAGGAAAATCCCAAATTCAGTATCTCAGAAAATTTGAATATTGTGAAATGGTTCAATATTGAAGACACCTGGTGCCACACTCTAATCAGATAATTAACTCTAAACACCTGCAAAGCCTTTAAATGGTCTCTCAGTCTAGTTCTGTAGACTACACAATCAAAGGGAAGACGACCATTGACACCTTGCACAAGGAGGGCAAGACACAAAAGGTCATTGCAAAAGAGGCTGGCTGTTCACAGAGCTCTGTGTCCAAGCACATTAATTGAGAGGCAAAGGGAAGGAAATGATGTGGTAGAAAAAAGTGTACAAGCAATATGGATAACAAAACCCATTCAAAAATGTGGGGGAGATACACAAAGAGTGGACTGCAACTGGAGTCAGTGCTTCAAGAACCACTACATAAAGACATATGCAAGACATGGGTTCCAGCTGTCGCATTCCTTGTGTCAAGCCACTCTTGAACAACAGACAGTGTCAGAAGCATCTCGCCTGGGCAAAAAGAAAAAAAGGAGTTGACTGTTGCTTCGTAATCGAAGGATTGTGAGTTCGAGTCTCAGGCCAGCAGGAATTGTGGGTGGGGGGAGTGCATGTACAGTGCTTTCTCCACCCTCAATACCACGACTTAGGTGCCCTTGAGCAAGCACCATACTTGGCTGAATGTCACGTCACTTTCACTTTGAACTTTTCTGAGGTCCAAGGTCAACACAGCCGTATTCCAGGAAGTTTTAGAACACTTCATGCTTCCTGCTGCTGACATATGGAGATGCAGATTTTATTTTCCAACAGGATTTGGCACCTGCACACATTGCCAAAGCTTCCAGTATCTGGTTCAAGGACCATGGTATCCCTGTTCATAATTGGTCAGCAAACTCGCTTGACCTTAACCCAACAGAAAATCTGTGGGGTATTGTGAAGAGGAAGATGCGATTTGCCAGACCCAACAATGCAGAAGAGCTGAAGGCCACTATCAGAGCAACCTGGGCTCTCATAACACCTGAGCAGTGTCACAGACTGATCGACTCCATGCCACGCCGCATCGCTGCAGTAATTCAGGAAAAAGGATTGAATGCTGTACATGTTCATACTTTTCATGTTCATACTGTTCCGTTGACCAAGATTTCTAAAAATCCTTTCTTTATATTGGTCTTAAGGAATATTCTAATTTTGTGAGATTCTGAATTTGGGTTTTTTCTTATTAAAATAAATAAACATTTGAAATATCAGTCTGTGTGTGATGAATGAATATAAAATACAAGTTTCAATTTTTGAATGGAATTAGTGAAATAAATCAACTTTTTGATGATATTCTAATTATATAACCAGCACCTGTATATCCACATTCTTGTTTCAGTCTTTCCAAATGAATATCAGAGCAACTTTGAAATTGATCGAAACAGTGGCATCATCTCTGTGACAAAAGCTCTAGACAGAGAGGAAATTGACCAGATAACGGTTAACATACAGGTATAAGACATTTCTAAACACATTCATTTAAAACATTGATGTTATGAATCTGAAGAGATTCCAGTATTTTGATCCTTTTTTTTCATCAATGCAAAACAGGCAGCTCAGCGTGATGATGACAGTAAAACAGCAAATGCTGTGGTGTCTGTCACCATTGAAGACGTGAATGACAACCCGCCCAAATTTGACCAGGATCAATACACAGAGTCTATTCTGGAAAATTTACTACAGGACCAGTTTGTGCTTCAGACTAGAGTCACTGATCTAGACCTGGTACTGTTCCTGAAAACCTTGCTGTCTGTTTGTACAAATTAATAATTAAAAAATGTAACACTTTATTTCAAGGACCAGTTCTTATTATCATGCATATAACTAGCATATTGGCTGTTAGTACATACAAAGCAAATAATAATTAATGTTCTGTATGACCAGATTTTAGATCCACATAGTTAATAGTTAGTTAATAGTGAGAACTGGTCCCCAAATCAAAGTGTGACCAAAAATACACACCCACAAAGGATGAATCTCATCAAAACTTTCATGAAATGTTTAGGTTATAAATATTAAAACTACAAAAGATCTACACTGTAAATAATCCTCAAACTTCTAACCAAGTAGGCTTAGTCTTTGCCAAACCAGAATTGCTGTTTTGATGCACTTACGTTTTCTTGTTTCTTTCCGATCAGGGTGGGTTCTCTACAGGTCACTTTATCATGGACAGTGATACCTTCATGATCAACAGGCAAGGAGTAATATCACTCAGGAGTGATGCCATCTTGGATAGAGAAATTATGGGCAATTACATTATACAGGTACAATGCACATTGCACACATCATACCTGTCTCTTGAACACAACATGTTCAGGATGTCTTTTCATTCTAAATGGGATACTTGCATTGTCTTCTTTAGGTAATAGCTGTAGACCAGCCTGATGATGGTTTAAGCTCCACAGCTCAGGTCAACATCACTGTTCTGGACGTCAACGACAACAACCCACAATTCCTTCCTCTCCCAGAGCGCATTGAGATTCAGGAAGGTGTGTACACTCCCTCATCACCTGGAGAGGTGTGCGTGATATCAGCCACAGACTCCGACATTGGAGAAAACGGACGTGTCACCATCTCTACTTACTCACACAGTGAACTATTTAGCTTCAGGGAGGTGAGAGGCCTTACTGATGCTTTGAGTGCCTATCTACATGATATCATATTTTATAGACATTGTAATGTCAGTGTCCAGGTCTTACTCGGCTTGTACCAAAATATTTACTTTTCTTGTAGGATGGGACTCTACTAGCTATCGAGGCACTGGATCTGGAGACACAGGACGTGTATGATGTGGTCATTGTTGCAATGGATCATGCAATCCCACCAAGAAATGTATTAATTTCCACTTGTTTGCATAATTGAATGGTATAGCTATATGTACTCCAATACGGTTTTGTAATTGTTTTGAATGGAACAATCTCAGTCTCCACAAAAGACAGTGTTCCCACAGACTGTTCACAGATTTCCCTGCGGGAAAACTTGAGAGGTCACAGAGCCGGTGGGAATGAACTCAGGCCATTTTGAATGCAGGTCATAGACAACCACTAAGAAGTGTTAGTGATGAGGAACTCCCTGTATCTCACCACATATGTCCAGCTGCAGGTGGTCCAAGTGCTGTGATGGCCAAGCAAGAGGTTGTAAGGGTTGGGTGGGGGATGGGGGAGCTGGTGACCAGTCTTACCGCTCAAGACATAGGCAGCACAGTCTTTCACCAGGGCCTCGATGTCTTTATCTATCCCTGGCCACCAAACCCGGTCTCTGCAGCACTGCTTCAACTTCACAATACCCTGGTGGCCCTCGTGAGCCATTGCCAAGACAAATGCAGGTAGGGTGCTGGGCATGACTGCATGCCAAACAGGTGTTATTCCAGCAGGACAGCTCCTTCTTTATTCTGGAAAATACTGCCAGCCCTTTTGGTACCCCCTGAATCCAGCCATTCAGAATATAGCCTTGGAACTGAGAGAGGACCGGGTCCTGTTCCGATGCCTCCTTCAATTCTTGTAACGATACGACGGAAGCTGGTGTCTTTGGCGGAACAGAAAACGTTGCAAGAGGGTGCTCTGTGGGGCTGCAAAGTGTGCGGTCAGTAGTCAGTAGTGTCATAATTGCTTGTGGGGCTGTCTCAAGCGCTCTCAGCACGCGCTGGCACTCGGCTCCCAAGCAATGCAGTAACACTTTTTTTCACACCCACACTGGGAGTAACATCAATATTGTTATTGTATCTTTTACTTAACCACTCTTTTTTAGACCCCACTAGATGAACACATTGGTCAGGCACGACAGAATGCTTTCGGCACAATCAAACTCGATGCATCACTGAACACTAACTCAATATGCATTATCAAACAACACAGAACACAAGAGCACAACACTATTGTTAGAAATTTTGAAAGATTTTCCATGTTTTGTTTCAAGCGCTTGGCAGCAAGCAAATATGGGCTTTTGGTCTGTACTACAAAAGGGCTGCTTTTGGTTATATTCTGCAGAACATCACCACAGTGAGGGTCAGTATCACAGACGTCAATGACAACGCTCCAGTCTTCAGCTCTGACACCTACAGCAGAAGCATTCTGATTAAAGACGCCAAGGTTGGAGAGGTGCTGCTGACAGTCTCTGCCACGCATAAAGATGTCGGGTCCAATGCAATCATTAGCTACAGGTACAGATCAAGACAAATTCTCATTTATTTAGGATTAATAATATGAAGGCACAACACACTTACCTACATGCATGAATGTTGTCTTTTTGTAGTTTCTCTGAAGACTCTTCCATGGTCGCACTGGATGCTGAAACAGGAGACATTACTTTGACCTCTGACCTTAGCGAGGTCACAGAAGACACGCTGCTAAACCTGACTGCTATAGCAACAGATCATGGCAGACCACCAAAATCTGATGAAGGTTTGGGTGTAGCTTGTTCCCACTCATATAAATATAAAAAAGTGGTTACACAGTTGTTACTCCATTTTAGCATCCATTCTTCATAAAAGACATAATTTCTTCATTCTTCTCTTTATAGCCAAAGTCTTGATCCATTTCAAAACTGAAGGTTTGGCTTTTGAGAGCTCCTCCTACAACTTTACAATTAAAGAGAACGAACCTCAGGCAACGATAGTAGGTCATGTCAAGGCATTAACAGGGAGTCCACAGGTTACAGTCAGCTATAACATGAAGTCACATGAGGATGTCTTCTCTGTGGATGGTGAGGGAACCATAAAAGCTCTCAGACCGCTGGACAAGGAGGAAGAGGAGTGGTACTTCCTCAAAGTAGAGGCCATAGACTCCAGCAGTCCTCCAAACACTGCAGAGACAATGGTATTATTCTCACTACAAACTAAGGCCAGAAACATACAATGAAAACAAAGGTGACATATCATGAGAATCTGACTTTTCTCATTTTTAAGTGCTATAATTGCGTCTCAGAAAACTGTGGAAATGTGAAAATATGCCCCTCGTGACATAGAAAAGGTATATTATTATTATTATATTACCTCCCCTTAATCTGCATGTTTCCATCAATGGTGCCACCATTTTCTTTTCTTAAGCGACAATGGTGTACTATTTGTAACTCCATTGTGAAAGTTAAAGTGCAATAAGACATGAAAGAACTTTTTCGTTTAGTACTTGTCATGTGACAGACACGTTAAAACTTATATGATTTAAAACTCATGATTTCAGCCCAAAAAATTATAATAAAAACCAAACATGTTTTTAACAGAGTATCTGAGGAATGAGCTGTAAAGGCACAGCCCTATTTTGGAAAAGGGGGCAGGGAGTAGCAGCTCATTTGCATTTAAAGACACATGCACTAAAACAGCATGTTTCTGCTTCCTCTCAATTCAGGAATTTTCAAAATGATATAATAAATGATCCGTGGGGTATTTAGAGTTGAACCTTCATAGACACATTCTGGGGGACACCTGAGACTTATATTACATATTGTAAAAAGGGGGATAATAGGTCTCCTTTAAAATCTGAACAACACATTGTCACGTTGTATATGAGGCAACAAAGCAAACAGGAGAATACTTTTCTGGCCTTGCTCTCATACATGTCAAAGTCACATACTGACACAAGCTAAAAGAAATTAGCATCGACTTTCTCTCACTTTATTTTCAGGTCAGTGTTCAGGTTGAGAACGTAAATGAGGCTCCTGTGTTTGATGCTGCAATTTATGAGGCCCATATCCCCAGCAACTCTCCATACAAATGCCCTATAGTGAAGGTTCAGGTAAGTGATAAATGTAATAAACTGCAATTATGTACCTTGGTGTGTAACTTTTCCCATTCATGCTACTAACATCAAATATGCCTTATTTGGGAGATGTGGGCTGCTGTTTTTAAAGTGATCTGAATTTTCTGTATAATTTGATGTCTGGAATGTTTCTCTCAAAAAGAAGCTAAGCTGCTAGCCAACAAACTATACCTAAACCAAATGAAATTGCATGACCAGACTCTGATTTTAGGGATGTCAATAGACTAGACCATTAATAACATATAGTAACTGTACAAAGGTTCAAGGATGGAAAGGAAGAGGACGAGGGGTCGGCTTGACTGCTGATGTTTTTATTAAAGAATAACTTATGACTACGGACGGTGTCACTCACACCGGCAACAACAAACTAGACACACTTCCGGGTTGCGGCTTCCGGCTCGTGCGGTCATCATAGTCCTTCTCTCTCTACTACTCCGGTTTCCCCTGGTGTTAAATACTCTCTCCACGCCAGTTACTGAAACAAGAGACAGGTGTTGATTATTTCCGTTCAACCCGCTCACTCACTGTTCGTCTCCGGACTCTCTCTCCCGCTGCAGGCTTCGCTAAACCATACCTCAGCCTCCACAGTAACATTTTTGTTTGTAATTGGTTGAAATGTTGTGTTTCCTTTAGGCATCAGACCCTGATGTTGGCGAGAGCTCAAAACTGCAGTATTCCCTACTGGAGCACTGTCCACTGCTAGATGTAGATGTAAACACTGGTCAGCTCTACGTACTGGATGTATCCGGTTTTGGAGACAGTCTGTTCACCTTACAGGTTAAAGCCACTGATGAACTTGGACTATTCACAACTACAACAGTACAGGTGAGCAGAGTCATTTCAATGCCATTTTGATTGGAAGCCATAAAACAAAGCCACCAGTGCAATGCATTCAGTGATCAAATAAAAATTTTTTGTGCTTGCCTGCAGATCAAAGTGAGAGAAATTGCAAGTGACAACTTTGTGGTCATTCCAAAAAAGCCTAAGTTCAAGCTGAAAGAGATGATGCCAAAGAAATGATTCCCCTGCTCGGCATGGACTGTTTGGAGGAGTGATTTGTGTACTACATTTCCAAGTCTTGAACAAAACAAGACATAGTTTTTTTAACCAATTATTTTGAATAAACAGTTCTTTCTGGTTTACAAATTAATTTAAACCATTTTTGTTATAATTGATAGTTCATTGGTACTTTTGAGCACTGTGCGTTTTCCCTCAGTTCTTTGTGAAAATCCTCAGTGTGAATCCAGAAGTTGCAGAGCATACTCAGAGAGCTTTATATCCATGGACACCTATTGTAATGTCATGTAGGCTAGATGAAACAGTGTTTTGAATTACACGATTGCATTACATGATTTTAATGTACAACATGGGAGACAGAGAACCACCAGATGCAAAGCTTGATGACTGAAAGTGTAAACACTTATTTTCATTATTTTGGTGATGGATCATTGGAGCTAGCTTACTTCCTGTTCTAAACAGACAGATGCTAGCATGATAACAGAACTGACAGAATGTGAAAGCTGAGCTATGTTTTATTAAAAGCAACATGCACAATTATTGTGATTACTGGGTGGCTGGTGCGCTACAAATAATGAATGGAAGATGTTAAATATTATTTACAATCATTTACTGTATTATACCGTGGATTTTAACAGAGAGACGGTAATCTTATATTGGCTGAATCATCTTAAAATAAACTATGTAACAAAACAGTGTAATAAAAAGAGAACAGTACCAGTAGAGATGTAGTGATGGTAGAAGAATTATCACAGAAATGAGGCAAGTTAGGATTGGCCAGCTTTTGTTGTTAATACCAGGAAGTCTGCTATTTACTCACATAAACCAATTCATGCATTCCTTTTATCAACAGTTAAATATGGGGAAAAATAAATACATGCATGAATAAAAGCTGAGGAAAAACCATTTTTAACATGCAAATTCAGAAGTTGATCAAGGCCATTAAAATGCTTGCACAGTCCTACACCACTTCATGGGTCGACATTTCACTCAGTAATATTATATAGTTATGATTTATATGTTGTTGACTGTTTGATGATCACGTTAGCTCAATGCTTCTATCACTATTTTCTGCTTCTTCTTCTTTGCTTGTTTTGGGATCTTGAGATTTTGTACTATTTCAAAAGATGCCTCATGGCACACTCTACTGTATAAGAGTGAAAACATGGATTGAAGGGAAATTCCATCAATGGCAGGAAAGAGTTCAGAAACACCCAAATTATGAGTTTTTTTTCCACCTGTCTGCCAAAATAAATTCGCTCAATTGAAACTAAATGCTTTTTAGGTTTAATGTTTCAGTAAACATTCAAATCCTTAATTACATAAAATGATCAGCACAAGATATAATAAACTTTCAAACCTTTATACAAAGTGTTTATTGTGTGTGACCTTTGATTTGTTCTGTAATGCAAATAAAATGTTGGTGTAATAAATATATATATATCTGGTTCTGAAAAAAAAGGAACTAGTAAGCTGTGATAAGATAACCTTTAATTGTGTTCGTTGTAGCAGCATAGAATAAGGTGGAAAGATTTGGAAAATCTCACTGAGTTACACAGCAGACCAGGATGTGAATTATTCATTTTTGTCATGTATCTTTCCAGCCTGTTCAATGTCAGGCCAAAGTCCTGCATAAATGTCATAATTTATGACAATAAATTAGTGGATATTATTAAGGAAGGAATAATGTACTGTTTATAATTGCTGTTTATAATTGCTTTAATGTACTGTTAAAAAAAAAAGATCAAATCTCAGACAGACCTCCTACAGAGGTTGGTTTTATTATAATCATCGGTTCAATCGTATGACCTCACCAATTTATGAACAAACTAATTTAGAGTTTAAATGATTCCATTATGTGACAAGAAAAAGAGTACAGAGGAAAATGAAAGACATAAAGACCAGCGTATGAAGTCAGTTAGCAGAAAACATTAGCATTTGACATTAGAACGTTGCAACTGTCCAATCAGAACGAAGTATTCTGGAAGGCTGTATAATGTTTAACAAGAATAGACCTAAGTGACTAAAACCATTGCAATGGGAAGAAATGATAGAATGAGATTGAATGAGAAGTTAAGGTCAATATCAAAGGTTCAAATCTTAGATATCCTCGAACAAATTCGTAACATCAACTTCTTTCCAGAAAATCCCTCCCACATCATTCCTGCATTATTGGCCTTTATGAAGCACCTTTGATACCTGCTTACAGCAGATACCATATCTGTTTATGACATACAATAAAGAACAGCTCAGAGAGAGATGTTACACAAGAGATAGTGGTTTTCTTCACTTCCAGGCTTCATACAAGCTGTGCTGACAGCGGATTACGGAAAAGATGGCCTCATTTTCAATTTCTATATATTCTCTATTTATTTTAGCGTTTCTGCATGTCCATAGCGTATTGAGTGATACTGGTAAGTCAAATTTCTGTCTGTCTAATAAAGTAAAATGCTTGTCAAGATTTAACCGGAAGATAATGGGACTTAATATTTGTAAAATAGTTATATTTCAAAGTGATAAAATATTTTATTCCATGAGTTTTAAACAAGTAATATTCAATACACGACCAGATACTATGTTGATTCGATTTAGAATGACAACTGAAGCTCGTCACCAGAAAAAAACACTGAAAATAAAAATGGCCAATTTTAAAACTGCCTGTTTAAATAGTTTTTATGTTTTGTGTGATTTAATGTTGTTTGTCATATTGAATTTAGGCTTTCAGCCGTCTGTTAAGTCTTTAAACCAATCACAGATAAACTGTGCGACTGGAACTAATGTCAATGTAGGGAGCGTCCAGGAGGGATATGAAGGTGAGACATGCTAACATATTGTTTACAATATTACATTTGTCTTTTCACTTTTGGAAGAAAACTTTTGTGTTGACATAATTATTAGTAGTATATATTTATACTAATCTGAAATGTTTATATTAAAATATTTCAAAATATATTTGATCAAGTGCTGTTGCTTTTGGGCATTGCAAGAGTAATACAAGAATAATCAAAATTATTATGATAGCGTGTTAGAATACATATTTAAATGTGTTTAATCTGGTTTCAAGGTGAAGTAGAGCGTCTCACTAATATCGGACCTAATGATCGTCTGGTGCTGGAGTTATATCTCTTTCCTGTTGGTTTGGAGTTTGTGGAGCTGATTTATTCTGAAGGAGATTCATCTGCTTCTGTACAAACCAGAAAACCACTGGACGCTGATGAACTAAAGGAGGTTTGTTCCAGCTTCACTGATTCATTGAGTTAGTAGAGACTCAGTCTCGGTCTTAACTAAGCTTTCTTTACCAATTCTGACATAGCTGATAATATTGCATTTTATTTATTTTTTTCACTCTTTGTGTGCTTTATTTCTTCTAGTATGGAGAAAAATTATATTATTCAGTCACCTGCTTGAACTCAGGGGTATGTTTATTTATTTAAACAATACCATCATAAAAGAATTCAAACAAAGCATTATAGAAATAAAGATTCAACATAAAAACTTTGACTATGAAGTCTTCATTGTTCATTTCAGCTAAAAAACCTCCGGACGGTAGACATTCTGGACATCAATGACAACCCTCCGATCTTCCAGAGCAAATCATACAGTGCCACAGTGTCCGAGGTGTGTGTAATGTCTCGTCTCCATACAGCTGTAGTGTGTTTGGTCACTGAGAGATCTCACATCTCTTAGTAAACCCTGTCTTTTGCTCCAGACGACGACTGTGGGTTCAGATGTGCTCAGGGTGAGGGCTGACGATGCAGACGTGTCTCCAGAAAACAACAGAATTACTTATTCTATACTGGTGAGACGTAAACAGCTCTCATGAATTTGATAAATACAATAAGCTGCACTGTGCAACAGCTATGTAAGCTCAGCTTGTGTCCATATCCTCATTTTAATTCATATCTTCCAATCTATTAACAGCCTCCAGTACCAGATGTGTTTGAAGTGAGAGGTGATGGTAACATCAGGTTGAAACAGCGTCTGAACTACAACAATGCTCAACAGTACATCTTCACTGTGGAAGCGAGGGTAACAACAAAACCACTAGCAGCCTCTGCATCCATTTAGTTTACTACTTTGATTACTAAACTTCAAAGTGCTTCTCTAGTAGTCTATTCTTTGAAGAAATAGTCCTCACAAAAATGAAAACTAATTTATGGAACCCAAAATGTTTAGCAGAATGTCCAAGCTGCTTTTTTCCATATAAAACGGTAACACAACACAATGTTTCTTTGCAGGATAAAGGAGGACTCAGTGACACAACAACAGTAACAATAATGGTTGAAGATTTTGACAATCTAAACCCTTATTTTGATCACAGTCTCTATAAAGCATCTATTGAGGAAAACCAGGTAAACGATGAGGAGAGAAGACCAATTCTTGAAAAACTTCTGAGCACACAAAATAAACTCTCTTTTCTGTTCATGCCCAGGCAGGACAATTGTTAGACGTCACTCCTGAGGAAATAAAAGCTCAAGATGGCGACACGGGCGTCAACGAGCCTGTCGTTTACAGCATAACAGCAGGTACTGTAACAGAATTACAACACACAAGACTCAAGTCTGATAATATGGAGGGATATAAAAATCAAACAAACAACAGTCAAACACTGTAAAAGGCAATTGATAAAACAAGTACTTTACACCCCTAATAATATACGTATATTTGAATATTCTGAATTAAGTTTCTGGTAATAAAGTGCACATATCCACATTCTTGTTCCAGTCTTTCCAAATGAATATCAGAGCAACTTTGAAATTGATCGAAACAGTGGCATCATCTCTGTGACAACAGCTCTAGACAGAGAGGAAATTGACCAGATAACGGTTAACATACAGGTATAAGACATTTCTAAACACATTATCATTTAGTTATGAATCTGAAGAGATTTCAGTATTTTGATTCTTCATGTTTTCTCACGAATGTTTCCTTGTAAAAACAGGCAGCTCAGCGGGATGATGCCAGTAAAACAGCAAACGCTGTGGTGTCTGTCACCATTAAGGACATGGATGACAACCCGCCCAAATTTGACCAGGATCAATACACAGAGTCTATTCTGGAAAATTCACCACAGGACCAGTTTGTGCTTCACACAAGAATCACTGATCTAGACCTGGTACTGTTCCTGAAAACCTTGCTGTCTGTTTGTACAAATAAAATAAAAACTGAGAAAATTATTAACTAAGTGACCTCTTTCATCCCAGGGAGGATTTGTGGGAACAATTCGGATTATTCCCGAGACCGTCCCTTTTTCAATCAGTCCTGATGGAATAATTCGGGTGAAAAGCTCAGTGGACCTAGACAGAGAAACCACAGCTAGCTTCAGCTTTCAAGTAAGAATAAGGCTCATTTTATAATAAAATATAAATATGAATATTGTGCAGTGAAAAATTATGAAACACTAATTTTGTAAAGGTTGAAGCACAAGAAAACCCTCCTTCTAGCAGCAAAGCAACAGCAGATGTGACCATTACCTTGCTGGATGAGAATGACAACAGTCCACAGTTTACAACTTCCTCGTATGAGGGCAAAGTTTTCAGCAACCAGACTGTTGGAATGCAGGTTGTCCAGGTGATGAATCATTGATTTGTCGAGTCATTTAAATGTTTTAAAAGCATAATCAGTATTTTAGTATATTTTCAGAGATTGTGGAACCATAATGTCATTATAAGATGACTACTACTCCATAAACGGTGGAAAGAAGTTGTATACTAACTAAACATACATACATTTTCATGTAAGGTCGAGGCAGCAGACCTGGATGAAGGTCCAAACGGGGAAATCAGCTACTCCATTGAGTTTGGAAATGAGAGAGGTCATTTTGAAATTAATGAGAATAATGGGGAGATTACACTAATTAACCAAATTGACCTGGTGGTCAATACAATCCTTGAGTTTGCACTCTATGTTACTGCAAAAGATGGTAAGTTTTCAGATCTATAGGTGTTTTGGCAGACATTTGATGGAGGCCAATATGGCTTTGGAAACTTTAGTTTTGGCTCATAAACCACTGCACTTTCTTTTCATACTATTAGGGGGTGCTATAACCAGATCAACTGCTGCAATTGTGAATGTCAAGGCACCTGGAGAGTCTCATCCTCAGTTCCTCCGGGACACCTACCAGGGACAAGTAGAGGAGGATCAGGAAGACGCAGATATCGTGAAGGTCCTTACAGCACAAACAGTTATCTTATAAGAGCTTCTTTTCCGAGGCACTGTCTCTGTAACTGATATCAGTTTTTGATGATAATAATAGTCTGCTGAATTAAAAAAAAAAAAAAAAAAAAAAAAAAAAGATGTTTTCACTAGACTTGGTACACTTATGTATGGGCTCAGTCTGAGGACACATGCAATAAATGGTAGAGCTTGGCCACTTGGTGGTGCTATAACAGGAAAAAATATCAAATAATCTGTAAAGCCTCTATTTTCCACTGAGCGGTACGGTACGGTACAAGTACAGTACAATTCGGGATGGTTGACCCTTATCTGGCTTGCATTTCCACCGCCAACCGTAGCTTTACTTGATTGACGATTGACGTCATTTTCAAACGAAGAAGAAAGCATGACATTGTCTTGTTTGTATGTGTGTGAAAATATTACATTTTAAAATATATGGATCATGGTCATTATATATGGTCATTGGTAATATATGGTCATTATATAACGAATGAAGGAGATGCTTCCTTCCCCTTGTGTGCAGTTGGCTATTTTGGTACTATTCACAACTTCTGACAAGGAAAACCAAATAATTGCATACCGTACTGCACTGTACTTAACCATACTGCTCAGTGGAAACGAGGCTTTACAATCAATTCATTAGTCCAATCCACTTTAACCTACTGACATAAAAGGAGCATCAAAGTGGTCCATACGGCTTATGCACTATATTCCAAGCCTTCTAAAGTTACTCAACTGCATTGTGTGAAGAAACAACTGAAGGAATTGTTATCTACTGAAAATCAGAAGTCTTGGAATAAAGCATGCATTTCTTTAAATGTTAATCAATTTTGAGTTCTCACATACTGTAATAAAGACAGTGGAAATCTTGTAAATAGTCTAATCATGGAACAATATGGACTCTCTCATTTACAGGTTGACTTCCTGTCCCTTGAACCTATAGTTCCTGTCATCTTAAAGGTTGAGAGTGATGCTGACAAGTTCTCCATAAACCAGGATACAGGTGTTCTCTCGACCAAAGTCAAGCTAGACTTTGAGGAGAAGAGAAGCTACACTGTGCAGGTGTCGATATCGGATGGTACTAATCGAGATGAGACATCAGTCTTGGTTGAGGTGTTGGACATCAATGACAACAGTCCAGTGTTTGAAAGTCACCCTGCTACTGTCCCAGTACCAGAAGATCACAAGGTGGGAGATGAAGTGACGTCCGTAAATGCCACGGATGCAGATTCAGGGTTTAATGGTGAAGTGCGATACACTCTCCTGGGAGGTGCTGGGAGATTTAGTGTTGACCAAGAAACAGGAGTGATAACCCTAGCAGCTCCCCTTGACAGGGAGACCCAAGATGAGTACCGCTTAGTGATCACTGCCCAAGATCAGGGTCGCCCATCACATTCAGCTACCACCACTCTGGACATCTCCGTGACTGACATCAATGACAATGCTCCCATATTTTCTGAACAACAGTATAAGATCACAGTGTCCGAGCATGTTGAAGTAGGAACAAACATCATAGACCTCAAGGCGACAGACAAAGATGACGGTGAAAATGCTATCGTGACTTATCACATTGTCAAACAGGAGCCTTCTGAAACACCACTCGTCTTTACCATTGATGAAGAGTCTGGCTCCATAAGCCTAGCTGGAAAACTGGATTATGGCAAAGTAAAGAGTTACACTCTAGACGTGGAGGGACGAGATGGAGGAAACCCTGTTCTCACTGGCAGTGTTTCTGTAACAGTGTGGGTTGAGGACGTAAACGATAAAGCGCCTGTATTCAGTAAGGACCAGTATGACGTGTCCGTCTATGAAAACCTTGCAGGTGGAACTGCTCTGGTGTATTTGGTGGTTTCAGATGCGGATGAGGTAAGAAAAGTAGATGCTAGAACGACAATGGTTGTTGTACAAACTTACAAACTTATAGTATTCTGGCAACATCCCCTAAAGTCTATGTAGTAACTCCCAAGAATCCCCCTGTTGACCTTTTTCTTAAAGGGGGGGGTGAAATGCTCCTTTTCACTCAATATCCTGTTAATCTTGAGTACCTATAGAGTAGTACTGCATCCTTCATAACTCCAAAAAGTCTTTAATTTTATTATAATAAAATTAAATAGATAGTCTGTACCTTTTTTTCCCGGAAAAACATGACCGGCTGGAGGCGTGACGTGTGGGCGGAGCTAAAGAATCACGAGCGCCAGTAGGCTTTTGCGTTGAGAGCGTTTGGAAGTTGTGACATTATCGTGAGGGAAAAACCATCATCCAAAACAAACCATGGCTAACAGTCAGATTCAGCGTATATTTATGATCCAGAATCAGATCCCGAGGCTGAAACTGAACGAAAGCAGCAGCAGCAACGACTCGCTCCGAGCGGGGCTCGAACCCGGGTCTCCGATGGGAGGCGGACGCACTAACAAGGAGGCAGAGATATTTGAAGCAGTTTTACTCACCGCCTGCGGTTCCAACACACGATCGTGACCCTTTTTCGTTGGGATTGCATTATCCTTAAGAAATAAACGATGTGCAAATCCGGCGTCAAACTGGGCCTTGTTTGTAAAACAAGCATCTTCGAAATGCAGGGAACAAACAAAAACACTTGCACAACTCCGTTGATGCTCTGTAAAAATAAACTCCATCCACTGGTCCCTTAATGCTGTTTTTTTTTTTGTGGTAATCTGTGCAGGGTTGTCTTGCCCTGGCAACCAAAAACACACGTCTTTTGTGACATTTCGCGACGCTCTCGCTCTGATCAGTGAAGTCTGTTGTGCTCTCAGTGCTCTGCTATACAGGAGCGCGCGCTCTTCCGGCAGAAGTGCCTTAGGACCCATATAAGGAAATTCCGCTCCATCTAACGTCACACAGAGCCATACTCGAAAAAAACTTTCCGAAACTTGTGACAAACCGGAAGAGGTATTTTGGGAACAAAAATACTCCTTCAAACGTACAACTTAATTTTTGAAACTTTGTCCATGTTTAGCATGGGAATCCAACTCTTTAACAGTGTAAAAAACTCAGTATGCATGAAATAGCATTTCACCCCCCCTTTAAATTATATGTAGTAACTGCCTAGAAACCAGAGCAGTGCCCCTGATCACCCCTAGCAAAAATTCCATACCAACTACTCAGAAAAGTTCAGTCATGCAAGTATACAAAGTATATGTAACATTTCAAACTACAATTTAAACTACAAAAGACCTGAGCAATTTTCAATTCTCCTTGTAAATTTCCAAGTAAAGCTTTGTCAAGCCAACATTCCAAGTTTTTTTTTTTGTCTGACTTAAATTCTCTCGTTTACTTTCTGATCAGGATGGGTTCTCTAAAGGTATCTTTATCATGGACAGTGATACCTTTGCTATCACTGATCAAGGAGTAATATCACTCAGGAGCGATGCCACCTTGGATAGAGAAACTATAGACAATTACATCATGGAGGTACAAAAATATCCCGAAACTATTTACAACATGTTCAGGATGTACTGTATATTCATTCTAAATGGGATGCTTGCATTGTCTTCTTTAGGTAATAGCTGTAGACCAGCCTGATGATGGTTTAAGCTCCACAGCTCAGGTCAACATCACTGTTCTGGACGTCAACGACAACAACCCACAATTCCTTCCTCTCCCAGAGCGCATTGAGATTCAGGAAGGTGTGTACACTCCCTCATCACCTGGAGAGGTGTGCGTGATATCAGCCACAGACTCCGACATTGGAGAAAATGGACGTGTCACCATGACTGTTACCTCTCACAGCAATATCTTCAGCTTAAAAGATGTGAGGACCTAAACCTAGGACAGTGCATTTTCAGATGTTCAGGTTTTATTTATTGTTTTTATTTATATCCTTTTTCCTTTTAGGATGGGACTCTACTAGCCAACGAGGAGCTGGATCGAGAGACTCAAGATGTGTATGATGTGGTTATTGTTGCTGTGGATCATGGGACACCACAGGGACATGTAATTTCCTTTCCTTTGTACAGTTAGCATGATCTTACAGTATACTTCAGTGCAGTTTTGTTATTGTACTTACTGGTCACAATAACTTTGATCTGATCATCAGATTTTCTAGAAGACAAAGCGTGTTTTTTTTGTTGTTGTTTTTTACCTGTCCGCCATGATACAAGACAGGCTTGAAGGATAAACTAGTTGCTTAATTTTCCAGAGTTCATGAAAAGCAAATCTTTGAAACGCTTCCCTTGAGTTTTGTTTGAGGCACTTAGTAGAACGCAACTTTAAAAACACAGACTAGGGGTAGCAATCTGCCTCTGCCTTCCTAGACTTTAGTTCCAGCCTTGTTCCAACAAACGTTGTTTTCAAGTAATCACCTCGATTAGCTGGTTCAAGTGTGTTTGATTATGGTTGAAGCAGTCCTCCAGGAACATGGTTGGCTACTTATTCTGTAAATTTACATCAAATTTGATACTTTTCTATCTCTAAATGACATGCAAAGCAAACTCCAGGTAGTAGTTTTTTTTATGGTGCACAGATGATCAACCAGTTTAAGATGCTATCGATTAAGATATTGCACTGTGAATTTTTTACTAATTGCTAATTGCAATCCTTAAGTTTGATATTAGACAATGCAAATATGAGCTTTTGGCCTGAACTAAAAATGGGTTGCTTGTGTTTATATTCTGCAGAACATCACCAGAGTGAGGGTCAGTATCACAGACGTCAATGACAACGCTCCAGTCTTCAGCTTGGACACCTACAGCAGAAGCATTCTGATTAAAGACGCCAAGGTTGGAAAGTTGCTGCTGACAGTCTCTGCCACGGATAAAGATGCGGGGTCCAATGCAAATATTAGCTACAGGTACAGCTCAAGACTTTCATACCTTACCTGCATGACATCATTGTAATACAGATGCATGAAATCGTTGTCTTCTGTAGTTTCTCTGAAGACTCTTCCGTGGTCGCACTTGACGCTGAAACAGGAGACATCACTTTGACCTCTGACCTTAGCAAGGTCACAGAAGACACGCTGCTAAACCTGACTGCTGTAGCCACAGATCATGGAACACCAGCACAATCTGATGAAGGTTTGGCTCTGGTTTGCATAATTCCTTTAAATATTACATTTGGTCAATAAGCAGACACTTTTATCCAACAAAAGAGCAATGATACGCAAATGCTATAAGGCAAGGCAAGGCACTTTTATTCATAGAGCACATTTCAAACAGCCACTGCTGACCAAAGTGCTGTACAATCAGTTCAGAAAATATAAAATATGTAAATACGTCAGCAAACACAACGATCAGTCACATTGTAACCCATCATAAAAACCCATCATAAAATTACATTTAACCGAAAGCCAAAGAGAAAAAATAAGTCTTTAGTGAAGATTTAAAACTATCAACAGTGGAAGACAACCTTAGGTGTTGTTAGGAGCAGCAACAGAAAAGGCACGATCACCTTTTAATTTCAGTCTAGACCATGACAAAGTGAGTATCAACTTGTTCGAGGACCTTAAGGATGTAGAACATTTCCCTTGGAGAAGGTCTGTAATATATTGAGGAGCCTGGCCATTTAACCCTTTAAACACATACAACAATACCTTGAACTTGAACTTGGTATTCAACTGGCAACCAGTGAAGCAAAGCAAGAAAAGGTAAAATATGTTCCCTCTTTCGAGTCCCAGTAAGAAGCCTGGCAGCAGCGTTTTGTACCATTTGTGGACGGAATAAGGAAGACTTAGCCACCCCAAGATACAGCGAGTTACAATAATCCAGCCTGGATGAAATAAAGGCATGAATCACTGTCTCCAAATCTTTTACTGTTAAAAATGCTTTTAATTTCGCAATAGATCTCAATTGATAAAAGCTACTCCTCACCACTGAGATAATTTGTTTGTCAAATTTAAGGCCGTTATCAAAAATCACTCCCAGATTTTTGGTGTAAGCATGAGCATTCTCACTTAAAGGACCCAATTGTTTTTTAATCTGTACATTACAAGCCGGTGATCCAAAATCTACAATTTTGGTTTTAGTCATTCAGTGTTAAAAAATTAGCTGTCAGCCAGCCTCTTGCCTCCTCGAGACAGTTCAACAAAGACGTTATGTCATAATTATCCCCATTTTTTTAAAGGGAGATACACCTGTGTATCATCCGCATAAAAGTGATATGGAATATTGAGCCTAAATGGAGCAAATACAGCGAAAACAACAGTGGGCCCAAAATAGAGCCCTGAGGTACACCACACATTAATGGTACAGAAGAGTTAGAAAAATTCCCAATCTCCACAGAAAATGTTCTATCAGAAAGATATGATTTAAACCAATTCAATGCAGTACCTTGAATTCCTACGCAAATTACTCAACCGCTCAAGCAAGATAGCATGATCAATGGTATCAAATGCAGCGCTGAGGTCCAAAAGGAACAAAATTGCAGTTACCCAAATCCACAACTAGCAAAAGATCATTCAAAGATCAAAAATCATTCCGCAAAGCTGACTCTGTAATGTTGTCTGAAACCAAAATGAAATTTGTCTAACAAATTATTCTCACTTAAAAATACTGTCAATTGATGGAAAACAGCCTTTTCCATTACTTTTGATTAAAAAAATTTAATTTTGAAATTGGACGATAGTTATCTAAAATATAAGGCAATTCTAGTTACACAATATAAAATAATTAGAATTCTAAGTCTCAGTAAGCTTAACACAGTACACGTAGGGGTTTCATTTATTTTGTATTATATAAATAATTTTTGAAGAATAGAATTAGGATTGAGAATGCTAAAGTTATAGGGTAAAAAAAAAAAAAAAGATGGAAGAGATGTGTTTTTAGCCAGTTCTTGAAGACGTCTAAGGACTCAGATTGAGTTGGGCAGGTCAGGTCATTCCACCAGGAGGGAACAGTTAATGTAATAGTCAAATGAATGCAAATAATATTTGGAAATAAAAAGTACATTTGCCCTCAGTATTCAAATCTAATCTGATTACTTGTCAAAACTAAAATCTTTCTTCTCTCTGTAGCTGAAGTCTTGATTAACTTCAAATTGACCTCTCTCACTGATACTGTGGCTTTTGAGAGCTCCTCCTACAACTTCGTAATCAAGGAGAATGAACCTAAGGACACAATAGTCGGGGAAGTCCAGGCATTAACAGGGAGTCCACAGGTTACAGTCAGCTATAACATCAAGACACATGAAGATGTCTTCTCTGTGGATGAGGAAGGAACCATAAAAGCTCTCAGACAGCTGGACAAGGAGGAAGAGGAGTGGTACATCCTCACAGTAGAGGCCATAGACTCCAGAACTCCTCCAAACACTGCAGAGACAATGGTATTATTCTCACTACAAACTGAAAACAAACTCTACACAAGTATGCAAACACCAATCGGGGTAGCTAACACCTGCAGAGTAGTGAAGAGTGGAACACTGAGAAAACACAACTTACTTTTGTAGCTAATTGTGAATACGAACAACTTTCTGCCAAATTTAAGAATGCAATGACAAGTTTGTGTAACTAGAAATGCTTGTGTTCACATACTTAAGAAGAACATGTTTTGGGCCTAAGTCTTAATGTTCCAACATATGTTAAAGCCAAAGTCTCATATATACAGTATTGTTCAAAATAATAGCAGTACAATGTGACTAACCAGAATAATCAAGGTTTTTCGTATATTTTTTTATTGCTACGTGACAAACAAGTTACCAGTAGGTTCAGTAGATTCTCAGAAAACAAATGAGACCCAGCATTCATGATATGCACGCTCTTAAGGCTGTGCAATTGGGCAATTAGTTGAATTAGTTGAAAGGGGTGTGTTCAAAAAAATAGCAGTGTGGCATTCAATCACTGAGGTCATCAATTTTGTGAAGAAACAGGTGTGAATCAGGTGGCCCCTATTTAAGGATGAAGCCAACACTTGTTGAACATGCATTTGAAAGCTGAGGAAAATGGGTCGTTCAAGACATTGTTCAGAAGAACAGCGTACTTTGATTAAAAAGTTGATTAGAGAGGGGAAAACCTATAAAGAGGTGCAAAAAATGATAGGCTGTTCAGCTAAAATGATCTCCAATGCCTTAAAATGGAGAGCAAAACCAGAGAGACGTGGAAGAAAACGGAAGACAACCATCAAAATGGATAGAAGAATAACCAGAATGGCAAAGGCTTAGCCAATGATCACCTCCAGGATGATCAAAGACAGTCTGGAGTTACCTGTAAGTACTGTGACAGTTAGAAGACGTCTGTGTGAAGCTAATCTATTTTCAAGAATCCCCCGCAAAGTCCCTGTTAAAAAAAAGGCATGTGCAGAAGAGGTTACAATTTGCCAAAGAACACATCAACTGGCCTAAAGAGAAATGGAGGAACATTTTGTGGACTGATGAGAGTAAAATTGTTCTTTTTGGGTCCAAGGGCCACAGGCAGTTTGTGAGACGACCCCCAAACTCTGAATTCAAGCCACAGTACACAGTGAAGACAGTGAAGCATGGAGGTGCAAGCATCATGATATGGGCATGTTTCTCCTACTATGGTGTTGGGCCTATTTATCGCATACCAGGGATCATGGATCAGTTTGCATATGTTAAAATACTTGAAGAGGTCATGTTGCCCTATGCTGAAGAGGACATGCCCTTGAAATGGTTGTTTCAACAAGACAATGACCCAAAACACACTAATAAACGGGCAAAGTCTTGGTTCCAAACCAAGCCCAATCTCCAGACCTTAATCCAATTGAGAACTTGTGGGGTGATATCAAAAATGCTGTTTCTGAAGCAAAACCAAGAAATGTGAATGAATTGTGGAATGTTGTTAAAGAATCATGGAGTGGAATAACAGCTGAGAGGTGCCACAAGTTGGTTGACTCCATGCCACACAGATGTCAAGCAGTTTTAAAAAAAACTGTGGCCTTACAACTAAATATTAGTTTAGTGATTCACAGGATTGCTAAATCCCAGAAAAAAAAAAATGTTTGTACAAAATAGTTTTGAGTTTGTACAGTCAAAGGTAGACACTGCTATTTTTTTGAACACACCCCTTTCAACTAATTGCCCAATTGCACAGCCTTAAGAGCGTGCATATCATGAATGCTGGGTCTTGTTTGTTTTCTGACAATCTACTGAACCTACTGGTAACTTGTTTGCCACGTAGCAATAAAAAATATACTAAAAACCTTGATTATTCTGGTTAGTCACATTGTACTGCTATTATTTTGAACAATACTGTATTAGCATTTATCTTTCTCTTAATTTTCAGGTCAGCATTCAGGTTGAGAACGTGAATGAGGCTCCTGTGTTTGAGAATGAAACATATGAGGCAGAAATGTTCACTATCACTCCATACAAATTCCCTATAGTGAAGGTCCAGGTAAGTGAATCTGAGAGGTGACTGGTGCTATTCAAAAGAGGGCATAGACATCAGTTGTAAATGCAATGGATGTACTCAGATTTATTTTACTGTTTGCCAAGGTACACTGGAAAAATACAGACTAAAATAGACTTTTATAGCAACCACACAGAACATCTTAGCAACCATATTGCTCATGGTATAGTAACTTCATTGAAGACCCTGGCAAAATGAAAATACATAGAACTGTATATAATAGGCAAGAGAACTTGTTCATTGTAATTAATCAAGTATTGTTTGTGGTTACTAAGTGGCTGACATGTCATGTGCCCCTCAGGCATCAGACCCTGATGTAGGCGAGAGCTCAGAATTGCAGTATTCCCTGGTGAAGTCCACGTCTCTGGTCGAAATAGTGCCAAACACTGGTCAAATCTATGTACTGGACACATCCAGTGTTGGGGAAGGTCTGTTTCCATTAGATGTTAAAGCCACCGATAAACATGGACTGTCCACAACTGCAACAGTACAGGTGAGAAGAAAGAGAGAGAACGAGGGGAAAAAAAGAGAAAGCTTTTGCAAGACTTTTTCAAATGACCAAAGGCATTGTGACAAAACAAGCTCTCATGTCTTCCACCAACAGATCACAGTGAAAAAAAGCAAAAGTGACAACGTTGTGGTCATCTCTCTAAACCAGGCCGTGTTCACAGTGGAGAAAAAGATACCGGAGACTGAAGAGTGAGTTGGAGAATTGTAATTTCTCAGCTTACTTTGCATGGGGACCGAAGGGAAGTTTAATCATTGCAGTTAGTGTTTTGAGAAAAAAAAAGTAAGGGGAAGTATGGTCGCTCAAATTATTTACCCATTTTGTCACTCTTTACTCACCCCCTATTTAATTCCAAACCTGATGTGGCCGACTTTTCACTTTTTAAGTTCACATTGACCATTGGACTATCAAGCTTCACAAAAGACACCATTATACAGTCCATATGCATATTTTCCAAACTTTTTGAGTTGGTTCGTTTTAATAAACGGAATGTTTGATTGGTGTTTTTTCTCAGTTCCATGAAGAAAGCTTTAGGTTTGACTGTGAAAATCCTCAGTGTGAGAGCTGAGGATGGGATTGAGATGCGCACCATTCTTCGAGAATCTACAGCCAAGACTTACATCAGCTTCATTGCGATGGATACCAGTGGTGCCGTCATTGAAGCAACGGAGGTCAAAGAGTAAGTTAGAAATGCAATATATTCCTGAATTATTTTTTTGCTTTTAAACCCTACTAGGTTTCCATTGTAGCACAAGTCTATGCACTTTACAAGATGCGAGTTTGAGGGATCTGAATTGTGTCGACTCCCACAGGAAACTGCAGAGTAATCACAATGCTTTAAAAGTGGAACTGGAGAAAGTGTTTGGTTCCGATTTGGAATTCAAAGTGGAGGATAGTTCTGGAAACAATTCTGAAGATTCCAGTGGAGTAGTACTTATTGTCCTCGGTGTTCTGGTGGCTGTGTGCATTGTGGGAATTGTCGCTATGACATCTGTCTATCTTGTTAGGTAAATAATTATTGGTTATTTTCCATGCATATCAAACATCATACTGATTAAACTGTATGTTGACTTCAAAAAAATTTCAAAATGACTACACATTTTTTAGGGGTAAACCTTTTTCAAGTGGGAGAAACTGCTATGTATTTATATATTATTTTTGATGCCCCAGGAATAAGAAAATGAAGGATACAGATTCTCATCAAGAAAGCTTCAATATTGGCAGAACCTTGAAGAAATCAAGCATTGACAATGGTTTCAACTTTTCCAAGTAAGTGCCAATTTTGTCAAAGAGCAGATGCACTCATACTTTTTAAAAATTAGATCTCAAATGCAAAATGTGAATCGGTTTTGTTCTGAGATGTTAAATTCGGACTAAATGCGTTTTATTTTGTTGATAGCAAAAACGCAGAAGACAGAGGTACAGAGGTAAAGCACTCAAATCCATGAGTAGAATTTAGCCAATATTCTGTTAGTAGAGTACAAGTAGTTTGCATTTATAAATATATATTTCAAATTTTGTTTTTCAGATTGATGTCAGTAACACACGTGAGCCTGAGACGAATTCCGAAAATGACGCAGATTTGAGAAATGGAAGCAGCACCTCTGCCTTCTGAAATCATCCCCATGGATCAAACCTCCTCAATATTTGTCATTATATGACTTCATGAGTTTTGAAATGATTTCGGACACACTATTAAAGCTCTGTTTCTTAACATAGTGAGTCGCATTTTAAGGCAAGTCCAAAAGATACAAGCAAATCCCATAATGTATTGTGACAAGACAGAGAAATGTTGACTATAAATATACTATATATACACTACTATGTTATAAAATCAACGTTTATGCTTGCTGCCCATGTAGCATTTGCAACATTAGTCACTTCTAGGTTTCATTTCAGTTAAGCTGCTGTCTTAAACTCACCTGTTTTTTAGAAAAGAGTAAAAAAAAAAAAAAATCTCCTTTGTATACGTTTTCCTTTCTTTTAAGAAATATGTAAATTCATCTGCCTTGCATTTTGATTTTTAACATTGTCAAAGGGACTAGGATGTCCCAAAACCTGCTTACAGACAACAGTAGGCTTTTGCACTTTAACCGTCTCAGCTACAGTTGTGTATCAAAACACTATTGATTTGTATCTTTGATGATGTAAATACCTTTTTAGAATGATTAAATTTTTTGAAAATGTTTCTTAACCATTGTGGACGTGTGTATTTATCACAGGACAATCCACAACTGTGGCTTCAAGAGTTTTGTGGAGTTTGAGCTTTAGCACCCTTTACACCAGTTTGTGCTTTGGGCTGTGCACAGAAAAGCAAACTAGCACACTACTACTTTTTGTACACTCACATTTTTGTAGACAACAGTTGCATATGTAAATATTTTTAGATCCACCTGAATTGCAAGTCAAACGTTGAGGCATTTGTACAAAAAAGAAAAAAAAAATTGTGCGCGTTAAAAATATAAAAACCTATAGTATTTCTGAAATGTTAAATTAAATTAAATGTTTTTTGTAAACAATGCTGCATTTTAGGGAAAAAATTGGTGCATTTACAGGAAAAAAGGTAATTATGTGGTGTTCACTATTGTGTATTGTACGTTGTGTGTTATATTTTGAAAGCAGCCCTCTTAGCCACACTTTTAGTTACACTCACAACAGAAAGGGGAAATAGAAAAAGAAAAATTCACCCGACAACCTGCTTTTTTGGACTCGATTCATAATTAAATCATATTAAAATTTTATTAAGTTATATCCTATATTAAAATAAATCAAAACAAAGACTGAGAAATCAAATACAGAGAACGAGAAGAATGACATCCAATAGATTATGGAATGTATTTCGGTAAATAAAATAGAGCTCCAACTGTTCCATCAAATGTGCAATATTCCAGCCACAAATGTTCTGAGCCTGAAAAGAGCACCGTAAGTTTCTATATACACAACGTAGGTATATATATATATATATATACACAGTAGATTTATATATACAGTATACTGCACTTGAATGGATATATACTGTATACATATATCTTACAGAAATATATATTTTTTTTAACCATCTCATTTACAAAGCCAGGCAACATCTAGAAGATTCTTAACAGAATCAAGGTTCTTGTGGTTCGTTCTCTCTTTTCAATGTACAAAGTAAACATAGTTTTTGATATCCACCACAGAGAAAAAAACACAGCAAGGCCGTCTCAGCCTCACAAGTGTAAGTACAAAACTGGCACAGAAGACAATCGTTATAATAAAAATAATACACGCGAATAAAAACGCAAATTAAATTATGCACTGATGGGACTAAAACGTTGTAAACCTTTTCCCCGTTTCACTGCAGCCTCGAAAACAAACCACTTCAAAACAAAGAAACCAACAAAATCACGGTTTAAAAAAGAAAAAACTGCCCTTTGGACAAACAGACGCTTCAGTTGGTTTTTCGTTCTGTTCAATTAATACGAAGCTCAGTTTTCTGGATCCAGAAACAGAACTTCTTGTGTTGCAACATGAAACAGATGAAGAGCGAGGCCAAAGGGCGGGAAGAGAGGGAAAAAAAAGTTGGACTTCAATTACTCGTAAAAAGACAAAACTGAACATCATGGTGAACGGAAAAACTTGAAATGCGTTTTCACGTCACAAAGCCGAGGGGCGTGTCGTTCCGTCTGAAAGTTTGGCAACCACAGCGATAGTGGCCTCCACTGTGCGCGACAGCATCTCCAGAGCATCCTGCATGGGGGTGTGGCCACACCCGCCTGACTCCGCCTCCTGGAGTGAGCAGCTCCGCCCCTCGGCAGAATCCGGTAGGCTGGAGAGTAAAAGCACCGAGTCTGCGGAGGAGGAGGAAGTGGAGGGCACTTCCTCCCGCTCTGGCTCCGCCTCCTGCGCTTCCTTCCTCCCATCCTCCTCTTCCTCCTCCTCTTCTCTTACAGCTATCTGCGGAGGAGGTTCGTCTGTTCGGCCAAATGCTTCGGGAAGGGAGGAGGATGATGATGAAGATGAGGATGATGATGAAGAAACATCCATTTTCTTCTCCTCGAGGGAAGCGCTGTCGGGAGAGGGCGGGTCATTTTCCACTCCCGGGTCGATGAGGGAGGAGTCTCGGGTTTCAGTGTCCGAAGTGCTGGTGGGCGTTAACGCCTCTCCTGGCTCCGCCTTCTGCTCTGAGCAGGGAGCCAATGAGGAGGAAGTAGATGGAGGGCAAACGCTGCTGTCAGCCGGCCGATCGTCTGCACTGCTGCTCACCCGCCGGCGCTTCACTGGAGTGACTTCTTCCTCTTCCACTGCCAGACAGACAGAGGAATAAAATGAAGCAACACACACCCAGTGATGCATTATTAGTAAACATGATCAGTGTCATGATTAAAAAATTAGGCCTTTTTAGGACTATTTGTAATGTGTAATTATTGTTGAGTCACAAAGTGCTCTGTAATTATTATTACTCATGTATAAAAATACTATTTTATAAGGATGCATAACTACAATATGTAATTACTGTTAAAAATGTACATCTGGTCATTTGTAAAAAGTAAAATGTAAAAAAAAAAAAAAAAAAAAAAAAAAAAAAAAAAATCACCAAACATGTGTATGTGTGAATTTATATATACATAAATATATACAGTACACACACGTCATTCGACGACCCTAATATAATATCTAATACCCTAATAAAAAATATCATATTATATAGCATACTTATTTTAAAATATCTAATGAATTATTATTTTATTTTTGAATACTTAAAAAAAAAAAAATTGAGTACCCTGCAAAGCGCTCTATAAATACAAGTATCATGATCATTTAAAAATGTTATTTATTTATTTATTGTTTAAAATGTACTTTTGGTAATTTGGAAGATGTATCAGAAATCCTTTTTGTACTCTTAGCTGTTACTACCATTTTATGAATCAACTGCATAATGATAATAATAATAATAATAATAATAATAATGATTAATTGCATAATAACAATAATAATACATTATTATCATTATTTTAAATAAAATAGTTTAAAGCCATGAGGTTCAAGAAATATATTCTTCCTTTTTGTACCCCTAGTTGTTATTACCATTTTATAAATAAACTACATAATAATGATAATAATAAATTACTATTATCATTTTAAATAAAATTACTCAAAGCCATGAAATGTACACGAAATACATTCTTAATTTTTTGTACTCATAGCTGTTGCTACCATTTTTCTATATAAATAAAAATAATGTAAAAAAATAACATTATTATTAATAATGATATTAGTTAATTAAATTATTAATATGAATGTATTATATATTTTGTAATAATTCAAAGCCATGCATGGCAGTGATATAAGTGTGTTTGAGCTTGTATGACACCTTTGTCTTTGTGTTCCTTGGCCTCTCTCTCTAAAGTGGTGCGGTGCTGCAGACACAGTCTGCATTTGGACAGCAGCTCCTGTAGAGCGGGGCCTAAGGCAGGGTCCAGCTGCTGAGGGGCGTAAACCGACAGCACCAGCAGCAGCGCACGCAGATCCTTCAACAGACACACAGAGAGAGACGGATGAATAAAGAGCTCTGGAGCGCTGACTGAGACGTGAGGAGGAGCTGTACTGACTGCGTTCAGGAGGCTGCTGGTCTTGCTCATCTCTGCTCTCTGATTGGTCAGCTCAGGCTGCAGGCTGTGGTACTCGTTCAGTAGGTTGGTCACCAACACGTTGACGAGATTCGAGCAGCTCTGGCCAGATAACACCTGCACCTGAACCTAAACACACACACAAATCAAGTTTCAGACTGCAAGAGAGTCGTGTGTTTACTTCAGGACTAGAGAAGATGAACCCATGATTACAGTAAAGCTGCATCAGAACTAGAGGAGTATTTACTTTATGTAAGAAGCAGGTGAGGAAGGAGTAGGCGATGTTGTTGTTGAGGAAGTTTCTCTCGTCCATCAGGATGCATTTCATGTATTCTCCAAACGCTGGATCGTCACACAACAGCTTCACACACGACTGAGCCATCGCACACTGACAGAGACCAGAACACACACACATCTGACTCTCACTTCTGATTGGATGACACAGCTTTGTGCTTATAGCCATTTCTCTGAAATATCTGCTGCTTAAAGGCCACCTCTATATTTAAAAGAACAATTCAATATACCACAGATTATTAAATATTAATATTGTCAAATTAAATACTGTAAATTAAAGAGTTTTAATACTGAATTAATTACAATTACATTCAATATTTTAAAACTATGCATGACAGTGATTTTACCACAGTTTTAAATTGTGGTAAAGCATGAGTGCTTCATGTGTGTGTGAGAGACGACTGAGAAGATTTCACCTGAGACTGAGTGAGTTCTGTCCATAGTTTTGGAAAGAGAGCCAGGTGTAAAGGAAGTCCTTCATATGCTATCAACACACCTGCACACAGGTGAATAAACACCATCAGCACACACACACACACACACACAGAGTCAAACTGAGCTTTAGAGAGCGAGGCATCCTTACTGAGTTTCACCAGAGTCTCGGTGAACTTCTCACAGTTGATGGCGACTCGACAGAGCAGGTGAATGAACTGATGATAGGACAGGAAGTAGTCCAACAACATCCTGTCATACACCTCATCCTTACCCTACAGGAAACACAAAACCCACCTGATGAATAACTAAAGCTCAGCGTGTGACAGGACTCATGCTCTGGTCTGGTACACACCTTACTGGTCTCCACCATCGAGGGCAGCAGACACATGTTGAGCTCTGGTCTGGGAGGACGAATGTTGTTCTTTCCGCCCATCAGCTTGATATTCTCTCTACAGGGCAGGTACGGGCCAAACGACACTGCAAACACACACAGTGTTACACATCACGATGATGGTGATGATGATGATCAGTGTTGTGCGTCTGAAGGTTTCGGCGAGACTCACTGGGGATGTTGCTGTGGTGGTAGGTGCAGTGGTTGTGCTGCAGGAAGGGCACGAGCGTGTGCAGGAAGTCATGAGGACTCAAGAGCACCAGCTCCTTCAGCACATCTGAGAATAAACATGCATTCAGATCACATTCATCTGCTGCTTCAGTTCATTTGGAGTGCGGTGTGTTTGTTTCGTGGATGTGGAGACTCACCCAGACAGGCGTTACGCAGCTCCGGTGGGCTGTAAGAGTTCAGCAGCGTGAGCAGCTTATGAGCAAAATCAATCCTCTCCTGCCACTGGATCAACGCCTGCTTCACATCTACAGAGGGACACAAATCAGCAGGGATTGAGACATACAAGTGCATTATGGGTTATAGACTACTTTTTGTATTTCATAAGATGCATTATGGGAAATGAGGTACTTCAGTATTATTTCTTTAGTTACATTATGGTAGTGAGTATTTTTCCACTGAACATTAAGGTGCATTATGGGTAATGAGTATTTTTGCATTGCATCAAGGTAGCTCCTGTTCCAGCATTGTTAGCTCAACATGTGACAATGTTTGCATTGTTTTTTCAGTAAATTGGCTGCATTGCTTTTATCTCGCTTGTGATTTTTGAGAGTGTGCAGCATGTGCTTTTTTTATAGATTTTACTTAATGACTTATTTTGCAACACTTCTTAAATTGTATTGTGTGTAATGAGTACTTTTCAGTGCTTGTTAAAGGTGCATTATGGGTAATGAGTACTTTTTCCAATGCTTGTTAAGGTGCATTGTGGGTAATGAGTACGTTTGCATTGCTTCTTGTGGATTATGGGTAATGAGTACTTTTGCATTGCTTAAGGTGCATTTGTGTGTAATGAGTACTTTTGTAATGCTTGTTAAAAAGCATTATGGGTAATGAGTACTTTTGTAATGCTTGTTAAGTTGCATTATGGGCAATGAATACTTTTTCCAATGCTTGTTAAGGTGCATTGTGGGTAATGAGTACTTTTGTAATGCTTGTTAAGATGCATTATGGGTAATGAGTACTTTTGCATTGCTTCTTGTGCATTGTGTGTAATAAGTACTTTTTCAGTGCTTGTTAAGGTGCATTATGGGTAATGAGTACTTTTTTCAATGCTTGTTAAGGTGCATTGTGGGTAATGAGTACTTTTGCATTGTTTCTTATGGTGCATTATAAATAATGAGTCCTTTTGCATTGCTTTTTGTGCATTATGGGTAATGAATACTTTTGCATTGTTTGCTTGTTAACCCTTAAATGACTTTTAACTCTATTGATATTTTAAGAACAATTACAGAAGAATAAAATAAAGCATGTTTTGTTACCTTTTGAAACTTTGAAGGATTCAATTTGAAAAGATAATTTTACCATTGCTGTCATCGTCAGAGCGCACTTCCACAGTACATTCAGCATCTGGCTCATATTCGCAATCTCAACCATATTCTTAAAACTATTGTTTTCAATGAATAAAGGAATAAAGATGCATTGCACGTATTAAGTCATCAGATATTTAAATGTAGTTGTGCAGGAAAAAAACACTTACACGGCTTGTGCGTTAAGACCGTTAGCGGAAGTTAGAGATTACTGTTCATAAAATTTTTTATATGGATATTTTCTTACAAAAGTGCATTGATTTTCTTTATTCACCCCCTGGAGCCATGTGAGGCTTTTTTATGGATGCGCTTTATTAGACTTCTTTTGGACTGTTGGAAGACAGAGGAAATTTTTTAATGTAACACCTATTGGATTTGTCTGAAGGAAGAAAATTTCAAACAACTAGGAGTAAATCATGAACTATTCCTTTAATGGTAATGAGTACTTGTGTACTGCATGTTAAGGTGCATTATGGGTAACAAGCAGTTTTGCATTGCAGGCTTTTGGGTTATGGGTTACTTTATTATTGATTATTCAGGTGCATTATGGGTAATACAGTACTTTTGCATTGCATGGCAGGGTGCATTATGCATAATGAGTACTTGTACTGCAAGTGTAGGTGTATTAAGGGTAAATGAGTAATTTTGTATTGTGAATAGTGCATTATGGATAAGAGAGATTCTGTATAGCATGTTATGGTCCATAAATAATGAAGAACCCTGGAGTTATTTGTTTAATATGGATTATGGGTAATCATAAACTTCAGTGAAGTGTGTGGTGTATTATGGGTTATGCACTACCTTTGCGCTGTAAGTAGGGCCGCGTTGCCTTTAAAACAGACAGGAAAATAGACAGCAGCTCCACCAGATCACCGGTCACGTGACACGCAGTGGCCTCATGGTACATCATGTGTAGGGTGTTGAAGGACTGCAGACAGAGAAAGGTTTAATTCTATACAGCAGTCCATTAGAAATGAAGACGAATGAAAAGAGTGAGACTGTGAATACCTCAGTCATGAGGATGAGTCCTCTGTTGAACACCACCAGCAGTCTGTCTTCATCGTTCTCCAGCAGTATACGGAAGGCACTGAGAGTACACACAGAGATTAGTATGAATGAAAATGTCTCGTAAAATACTTAATAAAGTGTGTGTGTACCTGATGAGAGTGGTCCAGCAGGAGCGTCCGTCCAGACAGCGCAGGTAACAGCTGATGGTGGTCTTCTTAAACTGCTTCACATCCTCCAGCTCTTCCTCTCTCATATCAGACCTCTGAGCCACAAACAACTGCATCAGGTTAAACAACTCCTCCACCGCCTGCAGAGAAAGACAAACAACACCGTGTTATCGATGTGAACTGAATTAAACTGAATAGTTGAGGCTTAAAACATTCATATTCCTTCAGACAGAGACACAGTGACAGACATGTTCAGTAAACTATTGGAAAATGTGGTTTATACACTTTAGGAGGTCAAACTAAACGTAGTATTATTATATGCAGTGCTTTATTTTATTTTAGATTAAAATAATTTGCAAACCTGTAAAAAAATTTGGGACAAGATTTGAGCATTTAAACACTGATTTGATTAAATTTTTATAGCTATAAACATTATTTATACTATTTAAAATACGTAGAAATATTTTAAAGCAAATGTGTAAAAAAAAAATCCCCACAGACAAATTAAATCATTTAAAAGTGAACCTAAATACATTTATATTTGTTTAAAAAAGTTTGCCATTTTTTCCAGCTTTCTATAAAAAAAATAAAATAAAATAAAAAACAAATCAGCATACTAGAAAGATTTCTAAAGGACTAGGGGTGGGCGATATCTCGATATTTAAAATATATCGAGATATTTTTTAAACACGATATGGATTTTGACATATCGTATATATCGATATATTGTTTATATTCTGATTCCGCCACTTTGCTTGTTTGCCTTCCCTGTGCTGTGCTCGCCCCCGCTCGCTCGCCCCCCGCCTCCTTGCTTTTGTCCCCTCTCACCTCGCGTGTAGAGAACTAGTCAAAAAAAAAAAGACAACTGGCTCCATTATATGGAGATACTTCAGTTTTAAGGCGTTGGGCGAACGGCAGGCAGATGTCTACTGTAGGGCCCAATGAAACGCGGACGGAATCGCGGAATCCAGTCATAAAAATTTGAATTTACAGTTTAACGCGGAATGTCACGGAATTGGTCAAATTTTAAATGAATTAATCAAAAGTCGGTCATGCACTTACATCAAATCGCGAAATGGACTAATATCTGCAAATATTAACCCGGAAAAGTCTATTTAAATATGAATCCTGCATGTTCTGCGTGTCTGTGTCAACGAATGGAGCAGAAGCGCGTCTTCATTCATTAAACACGGAAGCTCGCATAACGCTCGCGCTGATTTCATTGTCTTTCCTCTCTCTAAATAAAGACGTGAACACATGAGGAACATCTCCAGAACTGCACTGAGAGTCACTTCATGAGCATCTGACCGTTTGATTTGAGTAAGACTAGCTCATATCACATCATAGACTGTGGTATCACATACACAGAACTGTAAAGGTAAACCCGTCAAAATAAAAGTATTTGACAGAAATCTATTACTATTGTACAGATAGCCCAATACTACTACTATTAAAATGAAACGAACATAATTTTATAAGGAATAATCACACAACATTGATCCCATGTTTTATTTTTAATAGTAAATCCCCTTTGTTTACCAAAAAATAAAGTTTGCTTAATTTTAAATAATTAAAAAATAAATTAAATGAATGTTTTATGCCTTCATTTGATAATCAGAAAAATGTAAATACACAGAATTTCTGAAGGGAAAAAAACATTTCACATAAGGCTATTTTAAGAATGGTTTTTAACTAATTAAGTTGTTTTTATGCATTTAAATAATTGCACTAAAACACAGAATTAGGTAACAATAAAACATATGGTGAAGAAAAAAAATAAAATGTTTCATAGGCCCCTTAACATGTAATATTTGCCATATTTGTTTTTGCAGTAGTTTTTTGGGGGTTATTTTTCCTGTAAAGATATCGAGATATATATCGTATATCGAGATATAGCAAAATATATCGAGATATATTTTTTGCTCCATATCGCCCAGCCCTATAAAGGACCCCATCACAGAAATAAATAACGTTTTAAATTAAATTAAAACAGAAAAGAGTTATTTAACATTTTACAACATTAAATTTTTTTGTAACTGTATTTTTGATCAAATGAATGCAGCCTTGAGCAGAAGAGACTGTCAAAAACTTAAACAACAACAAAAACTTACTAACCCCAAACTTTTGAACGGTGCCAAAGTTACTGATAAACTATGCCATAAATAAAAGAAAAAACATATTTCATGTAATAACTTTGGTAGTGAAGGAGTGTAGGTGCTGTGCTCACCCCTGGGTACTGGCTGGCGTGGGGCGTGAGGTTTTTGAAGGCCCACTGTATGTTCTGGTGGGACGCCAGCTGGCGGGTGAAGGCGGGCGACTGCTCGCAGCACATGCGCAGGATGGCGTAGTACGCCGGCAGCATCCCGCGGTTGAACAGCACCACCTCCTGATCGTCGTGGTCAGCCAGGATGTAGTTGAAGGCGATGTTTTTAGTGACGACAGGGTTTTGGATGATGAGACGCACGTTCTCACTGCAGTCCACGCAGACGTTATACCAGAAGGACAGAAGCGCTTGCTTGTTGTGATTCGTGGCGATGGCCGGTTCTGATAACTTAGGCTGTGAGATCGAGAGAGAGACGCATGAATATGCATCATATGAGCACCTAGAAATGCTTTCATCTGCACGTGAAGTACCTGGAAGAGGTTCCAGAGGTCCATGAAGTAGCTGGAGAACATGAGCTTCTCGGTTTTGGAGATGAGGCAGTAGGTCATGAAGCTGAAGTACTGCACTAGTTTGGTGGTCCCGTGCACCGGCACGTCCACGTAGAGCTTGGCCCGTCCCAGCAGACCCAGCAGCAGGTTGTAGACCTGGTGGAGAACCACGGTGGTGTCGGGACTCAGCGGGAGGTCCCGCGTGGGGATGTGAAGGGAGCGCGTGGAGCGGAACATCTGACGAAACGAGTTGCTCGGGATGAGAGACACCAGCAGATACGCCGCCGCTGAGAGAGAGAGAGAGAGAGTCACAAAATAACATCAAATCTGACATTTTATCAAGCAAAGATATATTACTATAAAAATAAGACTTGCTATCTATTTGTAGATGTTTGTGGGGATGCATTAAATGTTTTTTTAAGGAATATTCAGATATTTTGAAGCATGTTTGTAGTTCTTAAAGGTCTTATAATGTGAATTCATATATACACTACTATTCTACTACTGCAAGTCTGGGGAAGAGTTATCATCATTAACTAAACCTGAAAAAAAAACAAAAAAAACATTTTTGTTAGTTATAAAATCTAAAAACTTATAATGAATATAATAAAATAAAAAATAAATTAAATTCATACTATAATAAATAAAATTACTGTTTTATTACACAGCAAGGCAACAGTTCTCATTTTTGTTAAGCTTTAGTTGAAGTATTAAAATAACTAAAACAAGCATAAAAACTATACAGTCATATTTTTTAAGAAAATAAATACAAATGCCAACAATAAAATTACAAAAAAGTTTGAAACTAAGAAATGAAAACAGAAAATTAAAATATAATGAAAAACTATAATATAAGTCTTATTAGCTCGCCAAGGCTTTTTGATCAATAATATAGTAAAAATACTGTGAAATATTACTATTCAGTATTTTCTACTGTAATGAATTTTAAAATGTAATTTTCAGCATCATTCCTCCAGTCTTCAGTGTCACATGATCCTTCAGAAATCACTCTAATATGCTGATCTGCAGCTCAAGACACATTGATTATTATTATTATTGACACAATCCTGATTATTATCAACGTTGAAAACATCTGTGCTGCTTCATATTTTTGCAGAAATGTGGATACTCAGGATTCTTTCATTAATATTAAATACAAATAGAACAGCACTTATTTGAACTAATCTTTTGTAATGTTATAAATGACTGTACTGTCACTTTTAATCAATTTAATGCATCCTTGCTGAACCGAAGTATAGTTTTAATTTTTTTACATGCATTTTTACTATTAAAAATACATTATTTATTATTTACAATTCAAATAAATTTGTACTTACTGACCCCAAACTTTTCATTTTATATATATATATATATATATATATATATATATTTAGTGTGTGTGTGTGTGTGTGTGTGTGTGTGTAGATTGTGTGTTCTTACATGTTCGGACTCGTGGGTAGTTGTGCGCCAGCAGAAACCTCTCCACCCAGTTCTCCATGTTCTGCAGGACCCAGCTGTGAGCCAGCTTATTACGCGGCGTCTGGACGGCCAACCAGTCCAAACACTGAGACGGGTTATACTCGATCACCTGACAGACAGAGGCAGGTGGTAAAGCAGTGTTTCAGTGGAGAGGAGAGTAAGCAGAAGAGAGATGGACTGTGTGTGCACAGATGTACCTCCCAGATCCTCTGCAGGATGTAGGACGCAAACGAGGGCATTCCTGGAGGACCGGCAGCAAACTCCATCAGCATCGTCAGCAGCTTGAAGAACGGATTCGCCGCCTGTCAGACACACGCAAAATGTTAGTTAGTGTGTGTAAGAATAAAAGAAGAATAGCAGCGAGAGCTGGACTTACCTCTGGAGTCAGTTTAGCGATGGAGGTGAACAGCATCGACACGATCTACACCAGCAGAAGAACACAAACCATCAGATCTTATGCTGTCGTTTGATATAACTGCTTGCATGCTTAGATATAATCTGAGCACAAAGACTTTTCCAAGAAATAAGATACACTGCTGTTAAAAAAATTGTTTTGTAATGTTGAGCACGTGCATCAAATTGATTGAAAGTGACAGTAAAGACATTTATAATGTTACAAAAGATTCCCATTTCAAAAAATGCTTCCTATTAAATCAACAACTACTTAAAATATGAAGGAGCATACGTTGATAATAGTAAAATCTATATATTTCTTAATGCAGCAAATCAGCATGACTTCTGAAGGATCATGTGACCCTGAAGACTGGAGGAAGCGTTATAATGAGCTTCATCTAGAAACACTAGAAGTGTGTGTATCGTACGTGTTCAGCCAGGCGGTTGTTGTATCTGCAGAGGCTGAATATGAGGTTGCAGGTCTGTCTGATGTTGATGCTGTCTCTGATGTGTTGGAACAGGAAGGGGAAACCTTTTCCTCCGGTCAGCGCGGCCATGTCACTCTGAGACAGAGTCAAGTGTCTACAGACAGAGACGAATGGTCAGAGATTACGCCTCTATTACAGTAAAAACTCTGTCCGGTGTCTTTAACAGCCCTAAAATAGGTTTCATTTTCTTTGAAAGAATTTGAAGGTGAACTATGATCTGTTAGGAGTGAAATATGATATGCTTTGTACCTCTCAGATCTGGACTGCTCCACCAGCAGAGCTATGAGAGCGATCATCTTCTCCAGAGCGGCCGGACGGTACTTCTCCTCCGCCAGTGACAGGATGTCCTCCTCTTCATCCTCCTCACCCTCCTCCTCCTCAGATAACACCTCCACCTGAGGCTGAGACAGAGAGATGGACGTTATGATCTGAGATCAGGGAAAGCCTGAATCAGAGAAGATCAAGACTTGATGAGACGCCACTCACATTTTCGGGTCCTTTAGTGCCTATGTAGAAATGCACCATTATAGAAATGGCTTGCAAAGATAAGAGGAACTGACTCTGTGGAGACAAAAAAATATAATTTTATTAAAAAGAAGAAATTATTTTTATAAATGTATACTATTTAAATTTTAATTAATCTTACTAATTTTTATAAATTATTTATTTTTAATATATATTTTTTTTTTAATATTTTTTTTTAAATAACTAAGTTAAATAAGTAAATAAATAAAATGCATGCACACTTAAATTAAATAAATACATACGTTAAATAAGTAGGTAAAATAAATACAATTACATTTTTAAAAAGTAAAAAAATAAATAGAAATAAGTAAATAAATAAATGCTTAAACAGCCGTTACCTCCTCTTCTCCCATTTTGGCAAACTCGTATAGAAAGGCAAAGTATTCGGTCAGATGTTTGCTGTGCGGCTTCACTCCGTGCTCCATGATTGACAGCAGTGTTTTGACGAACCGCGTCACGCAGGAGCGGCTGCCGATGTCTTCCACTGGCCCGTCCATGTCATCAGATCTGCAGACAGAGCAGAACAACACAAATGAGAACGTCCCCAGAAGGATTTCACAGGATCACAGCATGTGTGTTTGGAGATTGAGGACAGGATGGTTATCTGGCATCAGAGGAAGACGTCACACACCCGTCCTCCATGCCCGGCTGCAGGTACAGGTGAGCGTGGACCGGTCTGAGCCGCTGGATCACGTGAATACACAACCGCTGAAACATCTGCAACATCACAGCAGCACATTAACTAGTTTTGTAAATGCAAATGTTTTCTTATAAGGGAAGGGTGTGGGTTTCTGTTAATAATAATAATCTTCATTTAGGAGAAAGCTTTCAATAAAGGTGTTTATGTGACACTCACCTGACGTACAATCTGATTGGGACACTTGATGAGAATCTGCATTGGCCACCAGTTATCATCTGCCATCTGATCCAAAAACCACTGCGCACACAAAAACACAGACACAGTGATCTCATCAGCTCTCTCCGTTTATTTGGCTCTAAAGTGATTTTACAGAAGCACGGGAAACAAGCTGCGTAATGTGTCTTCTTTTTTTTTTGGTCCCCATGAAGGAAACCTAATATAAAAATGCAGACAGTTTTTTGTGAGGGGTAGGATTAGGTTTTTACAGTATATAAAAACCGCTATGTCTGTGGAATGTTCCCATAAAACATGGACACCACTGTGTGTGTGTGTGTGTGTGTGTGTGTGTGTGTGTTACCTCGCAGGCAGCTTGGCTATTGTTAAACTGTTTGGTCAAGAGTTCAATCCACTGCAGCATTGTGGGCTGAGAGGAAAAAAAGAATTAAATGTTTAATTGCAATAACAAACAATTACTGAAACACTGCTGAAAATGCCTCTATACCTTTTTATTTTATTTTAGGTATTTTAAAATAAAATACCTTTTCTTTGGAGTGGATGAATGTCTCCAGAACAAACGATGTGCTGAGCTGTGAGAGAAAGAGAGGAAAACATCTCGATTCATGCACCTCGTGGACAGAAACTCTAAATGATTCATCTAAATGATGCCACTTCATCAGTTAGACTCACTTTTGCCGTCATGAGCGACACGGATTTAGGATCGGGTAAAGTGCTGGGAATACTGCTGCACAGCTGCCACATAAAACTACAGAGAAATAACACAAGAACAGAAGAGAACGAGAGCACAGAGCATTTACATACATTTAGAAATCAAATGGTTTCTACATTGAAAAAATAAACTACAAGTAAAGATGAGAACACAATAGCAGAATGTATATCACCATGCATAAAAAAATAATAATAATTCAAGAGTTATCAAAGACATAGTTTTGTGAGCGCTCTCTTACCCGAAGTATGTGTGTTCAAAGATGTTCTTGTCCTGGAGAAACTGCATGTTGTCGTGCCAGATCCACTGTGAGAGAGACAGAGAGAGATGAGCGGTCAGTGAAACGGTCAGGTGTGTGCAGTGAAGACTGACGGGTGAGGGCTGTACCTCCAGAAGGTCAGGAGAGATGTCAAAGGTCAAGTCCTTCTCATTCTCCTCCTCCACTCTCTTGTAAAACAGCATGTAGGCACTGTGGGTCTGAAGAAGGCAAAGCATTTCTGAGGATTGCAAAAGCTCAACCAAGACTTATTTAAATAATAATAATAATAATAATTACTATAATATTAAATATTTAAATACCTAAATAACCTGTACTTCACTATATTACAAATAAATCCTAATCTAATCATGACAAACTAAGTATAGTTGGAAAGGTCTAAGACTCCTAAAATAGATATTTTACCAATCTGATTTGTTAAAAATGATGTAGGAAAATTAACAGATTAATTTATGGCAAGAGTGCACCTCAAAAACCTACATAATATGAGTCTTCTTTGTTGCCTTTTTCTCTTTCACACTTTAGAAATCATCAGAAATTATATATCGCTTGAACACTTAAAATCTCAAAATACATCCTTTGAAACCCAGTTTAAATTCAAACATTGCATTAAAATCATGTTGCAAAATATTTTCAGTCATGAATTATAAAAATTCATGCACTTTCAAGTCTATGTTCAAAAATTAAGTGGCAGTTAACAGGTTAAATAAAATATTAATGTACAAAGAGTGCATTACTTTTACTATAATAATTACAATTCATACGTAAAATAAAATGATTATAATAATAAATTCAAAAAGTTATATTTAGATTATTGTTCTGTTGTTCTAGAATAAATATTAATCACAAAACCAACCTTCTCAAAGGAGAAATCCATGAACTTGTCTGTGACAGAGTCATATGTTTTTGTCTAGAATGAGACGAGAGCATTTTTGAATTAAAACCAACATTTATGTATTTATATGAGTTTATCCTAAACGCTTATAGAAGGACCTACTGTCATCTCTCCACCAAAACACTCCGAGGCCAGCTGGGCCGAATCAAACGACTTCACCTCTGCATCGTTAAACAGATACCTGCACCAGGAAATGACATCATCACAAACACATACGATCAGCGATCACTTGCAGACTTTGGGCTGAAACGGCTCAGTGTGGACGCTCACCATCTGTTATTGCGGTAAGCGTGAGGGTTGACGATGTCCCGGATGAAGCTGTAATAATGGCCGCCGTCCGCCGTGCCCGTGTGCACCGTCACACCGATGAGGTCATACTCGTAACTCTCCGCCACTTTGGCATCACTGTCATCAAGGAAACCTGCACATGAGATCACGTTAGCTGACTGGAGGAGACAAATGTGATATAAAAACAGTGTTTCAGCAGCAAGACAGAAGAATAATCCACTCTACCTTCCTTCCGGTCTCCTTTGGCCATGAGGAAGTCCTCGGTGTACGGCGTCATGTCGAGCCGCAGCGGGAAAGAAAAGTGCGTGTTCACTTTTTCCTTCATCATGGTCACCATGTTGAACGTGTAGCGCATTGTGTTAAAGCTCAAGATCCGCGGGAGCTTCTTAAAACAAGCTCTGAGAGACACACACAGACAGCTGTCAGAAAACACTGCACAGAGAGATTCCAGCTCTCAGAGAGGAGGAAGAGAGCAAACTGTACCGTTTTTCAGCGCGGACCTTCTTCCCACACTGAGAGCAGGTGTACATATTATCACCCTCCAGAGTGTCCTTAATGGTCACCTCGTCCAGAGACTCCTGCAGCACAGAGACAGACACGGATGATGACTCTACAGTAGTTTTAGGGCTCGATGCGGTGAGACAGTGGTGGTTTCTATAACTCTTGAAATGCTCTGTTCATCTCCTTGACTTATTACTGATATAACCAACATGATAACCCTGTCACATTACTTAATCAGTATATAAGAGTGATTTCTGAAGGATCACGTGACACTGAAGACTGCAGTAATGATGCTGAAAATTCAGCTTTGATCACAGGAATAAATTACAGTTCACAATATATATTCAGTAAACAGTATTTGGAATACATAGGGGGAAAAAAATACAATTTTTTTTTTTTTTTACACAATTAAGGCCTTTTATATAATGGTTTAATCTCATTTAACCTCTATAATATAATCTCACAGTATGAGAGCAATATAACTCTTCTGTTTGTCAACAAGGTACAGACATAAATGGTCTTGCGCAGTATTTCTTTGTGTCTTATACTTATTTTGGCCTCTTCAAGCTCAGTCATGAGAAAAAGTTTTTTTTTGCAGACAAAATACGTGCAGATAAAAAAAAAAAAACAGTAAATATTGTGTGCATTATTTACAGTCAAGGCTAGCACTAGCCATTTTCCACTGACCCACCCAAAACATGTTGATTGTTATTTTTTCCAATAACAATGCAAGACTTATCAACTCACATAAAAACAGAGCAATGGCACTAGAAGTTACTCCGTAAACAATTCAAATAAGCCTGCGGCAAGCTTAAACTGATAGTGCTTTAGCATTAATAATTACAAATAGCTATTGGTACTTTAAAATACACAATAGCATCTAAAAAATCAGCCATTGAAAAGCCTGTGTTTAGTAGTTCATCCTTTCTGTGACCTGTACACAGAGCATTACGTTTCCTTCTGATGAGTTTGTGTGTGAAAGAGAAACACTCACGTAGATGTTCTTCATATCAGCCACCTGACATCTGACGGTGTAAAACTCCTCCGCCGTCTGACTCACGTGATCACAGTCCTACACACAGATATCCAATCAAACGCTCACTCAGGGAAAGACATTACCGTACACACAAGAGCTGCAGGTTCACACAGCTCGGTCTTACCAGTGAAACCACATTGTTGGTGATGACGCCTCCAAACAGCGTTTTGACAGTGTTTTTCTGAAACGACAACGCAGCATTACACATCCAGGACTATTTCACGAAGCACGCTCAAAGCTGTTTATAAACACAGAGACGGCTGTCGTACCAGGCCCTGGGACATCTCCTCTATCTTGGTGATGAGGTCTGTGAAGAACTCGGTCATGTCTTTCTGCTCTCCTGTGTTCAGAGGCTGTTTGTCCATCGTGTAGGTCTTACAGAAGGGACGAGGGTTGTACGCCTTCCTCTCGCTCTCCTGCACATGCACACCGGAGAACAGATTCACATCACATCTGCAGTCACGAGAGGGCATCACATGATTTGATAAAGTAACATACCATTAGATAAGTGAACATCTTCTGCAGCTCCAGCAACGTGGTCTTATGCTTGATGTCCTCTGAATACTGTATATAAAGCACAGACATATACAAATATTACTAGAATACAAAAATCCAACAACATCCAGTGTGTTGCATCCAATGCACATTTCAATTATTTCAACTGTGGTAAAATGATGGTAATGCATGGCCTGTGCATTTATGATATTGTAGTAGTAGCCCTTTGCATTTATGCATTTAATCAGCGAGGATGTATTTTTTCAACTGATAACCAGAAATGTTTTCTGAGCAGGAAATCAGCATATTACAAATGATTTCTGAAGGATCACGTGACACTGAAGACTGGAGTATTGATGCTGGAAATTCAGCTTCGATCACAGGAATAAATACAATTTTAAAATCTATATTCAAACAGAGAAGAGGTCTGAGCGTCAGTTTTGTAAACTCACTTTAGAGGTAAAGACGGCCTGTCTGGCCTCGGGGATCATGTAGAGCTGCTGGATGGTGGAGGCCAGGTAACACGTGGCGCCCAGGTTAGTCAAGCCCACGAAACGGCACTCGGCTCTGACATCATCATGGGGCCAGTAATCCCACTTATACGGAGCATGAGACGCTAAAAACAAACAAACAAACAAACACTAAAGATCAAACCAGGGCACTCGTGCACATACATGAGAATTGACTTTTCTGTGTTGCTATTGTTAAAAGAACTCAAACTATTAAAATGGCTTTAGTTGAAAAGAAAATACAAAAATAAAATTATATATATATATAATATAATATTTAAGTAATGTAAATTACAAATTTTGAACATAAAATGAGTTTAAATTGAATTACTAAAATTAGTAAAAAAATAATAATAATAATAAGATAAAATAGCAATAAACACAATAAACTGATAAAAAAAATTATAAGTCAACTTTGTGTGCTTTTTAATACATGTGAGATTTAAAAGCATAGTGAGTCTTCCTTAAATCAATTTATGAGGACAACCTTTAATAATTAAGATGATTTAGTTTCTAAAATCATCTACATCTAAAAAAAACAACAACAACACAACAATAGTTGATGCATTAACTATGAGCAATACATCTTTTACACGATTTATGAATCTTTGCTTATGTTAGTTAATAAAAAAAACACCTGTTTCTTCTTAGTTCAGTAGTTTTTTTTTTTTTTAATGCATTAGTAAATGTTGAAATTAAAATTAACTGAGTAATAATGCTTTAGACCAGTGATCCTCAAATCTGGCTCGCGAGATCCACTTTTCCTGCAGAGTTTAGCTCCAACCCTACTCAAACACACCTAGCATCCTGAAGACACTGATTAGCAAACTCAGGTGTGTTTGATTAGGGCTAGAGCTAAACTCTGCAGGAACCTGGATTTGAGGATCACTGCTTTAGAAGTATTTTTCCTTGTTAGTTCATGTTAGCTAATGTACTTAACCAAATAAGTTAAATAAGGAAGTGTATTGTATTAAGTGTTAACATAAATCTAATCAGCCTAAGCCGCAGAAGTCAGAGATGGGACAGGAAGCCACTGCAGCACACTCACGGTTGTGGCGCTCACCCTGCATGTGCTGGGACATGACCCAGTTGTGCAGCAGTCTGTAGTTCTCCACCGAACCCTTGACCACCTCCACCAGCAGGTCGTAGGCTGCGGCGCGGGCCGCGGGACTCTTGCATTTGGGCTGCTGGCGGTCCTTCAGGCTGGGCAGGAGGAACAGCAGATCATACGTGTCCCTGAGGAACTCCTGACCCTCTCGAGAAAACTTAAAGGGAGGCTTGTGCTTCAGGACGCTGGTGGCGAGACGCAGGAGACCCGTCAGACCGTCGTCCTCGATCGCCCCGTCCTGCTGGTCCAAAATCTCACGACTGCAAGTGGAAAAACAACAGCGTGCTCAAAGCTCAATGGCTTCACAGTAGTTACAAAGATAAATGATGCATTTACTTTCTAGTAGCATGATGTTCCCAGTGATTTTCCATTAAAATGTCTAACTAATACAGTTTGTGTGTGCTCTGGAGGAGTGAGTAACACGTTTCAGAAGGAAAGTGCTGCAGTAACCCTAGCAGAAGGAGTGTGTTTGACCTGCGGATGCAGTCGGCCAGGTGTCGCGCCAGGGCGTCCAGGTCCAGCAGGGTGGTCTGACTGGTGTCTTTCACATGGATGTTGTCGATGAGTTTACACAGCAGCCAGAAATACTCCTTACAGCCGGTGTGAAACATGGCCTCCTCCTCAAAGTCCTCCAGCTGCAGCGGCGAAACCACACACACACACACAGTCTCATTTAAAGGAATTGCACACCCAAAAAAAGAAATGGTTAAATAACACTGAGCAAGCACTTAAGAGTTGTAATCCCCAACTAAATCTATAAAAAAGAAATCTGTGTTCAGTGATATAAAAGAAATATAACCCTGGATTCACAGACCAGCTTAAGGATAGTCCAATACTAAAATGCATGTTTGAGCTGAATCCACTGAAAATATCTTAAAATATGTCAGTGCCTTTGTTCTGTCTCAAGAAGCATTTTTATTAAAGATGCCTAAATATCTTAATTTAACTAAAGCCTAATCCTGATTTAAACTAAGCCCAATCTGTGAAACCGAGCCGTAATGTAATATAATTTATATTATTTAATTTAATTTTAATTTATAAACAAAATTTGCAACACAAACAAAAGTGATAAAACGTATAAATGCTTACGCAACTCAAATCAACTCTGTAATAATTTAAAACAATAAAATGCAATTTACAAAAATGAAATAAAATAATTCAAATACAAAATTTTAATTAAATTTTTTATGACTATTTAGAAGAGAAAACACAGACAAAGCATTATATAATTACCAAAAATTTAACAAAAATTAAAATGAAGGACAAAAATATACAATAAAATAAATTTTTATACACATATATAACGTATTTTTCGGACTATAAGTCGCACCTAAGTGTAAGTCGCTTCAGTCCAAATATAAGTCAAGACGAGGAAAAAAACACAAGTCGCACTGGACTATAAGTCGCATTTATTTAGAACCAAGAACCAAGAGAAAACATTACCGTCTAAAACCGCAAGAGGGCGCACTATGTCTTCAGTGTAGACTACAGGAGCACTGAGCAGCATAGAGCGCCCTCTGGCGTCTGGAGACAGTAATGTCTTCTCTCGGTTCATAAAAAATTAATTTTGAGAAGTCCGGAATATACGGTACAAAAAAACACTAAAATAAGACTGGCACATAGATATAGTCAGTGTTTGTACTCACTCTCGGGGGTTTCAGTGCTTGTGCGTCTGGCAGGAACTTGAGCAGTGTGGACGCAGCGAGCAGCAGGAAGGATCTGTTGATGGATTCTCCTCCCTCCAGACCTGACAGAGACAGCTTATACAGACCACTGCACGCCTCCTGACGCACCGCCGTCTGCAGATACAGGTCAACCACAGGATGAAAATACAATCCCAAACAGCATTCCTGCAGCTCCAGCAGCAGAACCAAGTCAATGGTCAATACCAAGCCAAACTTAATGCAACCAAATGTGAAAATTTTACAAAAAATAGCCATTTTTGACAGCCCTACTACGTGACCTTAATTAGTGTCCTTGATCAATAGAATTAATTTCAGAGAAGGGTAAAATCCTGACATTCATTGGTGTACCTCGGGGATGAGCAGCGTGAGCTTCTTGAGCCAGTCGTGCAGATGTTCACTATCAGCCAGACTGGACTTCACCAGAGAACAGCAGTGAGCCCAGCTCACCAGCAGCCACATGGAGTAATGAGTCACTGCATGGACATTAACAATAATAAATATTGATGAAACACCACCAATAATGACAGAGAAGCAGAAACATGCACAGATATAGAACCAATGTTGTGCTTACCCTCGTGTCTGGATCTGTGATCTGATTGGGCCTTCAAAACCCTGCAGGATAATCACAAGACAGAAGGGTTATAAAACATTGCAAGTAAATAAAGCTACAGATGAGGTGAGGATCTTGTGTTTGCCCGTGTTATTCACCTGTGCGCCAGATTGTCGTAGGTGTAGGCCACGTTGATGAGCCGCTGGATGAGATTGGTGCCTTGCACAAGACTTAAAAAAACCTGACGGAGAAGACAATCACAACATTTAGAAAAAGCAAGTATACAAAGACCTAAAAAAAAACATTTAGACGCAGTTTCACACCTCTGTGAGACGAGGTATATGCAGGCCCTTCCCATGATCCCCGGCGGTTTTGCGGGACTTCCCCGGCCACGCCCTCTTCCTCTGTGAGTCTGTGAGACCAGACCAGGCGAAAACGTCATGATAGGCCAGGTCCAGATCGGCCGGATCCACCGCGAACTGACAAACGAGCTTGAGCAGACACGCGAGACAGTCCAGCAGCCACTAGACCGAGAGAAGAGAAGAAACATGATGTCCACCGCAGCGGGAAAGAGCATGTCCTGGACCTAACTCACCTCAACGTCAAGAGGGAAGAAGAAATAACGGTTATATGACACTCACCACAGTCCAGGACTCTTGTTCTTTCGGCTCTAAAATGGCAGAGTTAAAAATGTCCAGCAGAAGCTGAAGACCCCCAGACGACACAAACTACAGGAGAGACACAGGTGGAAACAAACAAACAAACTGCATAAGAGTTTTACCAAAGCCCATAAGTGTGGTGTTCAAATGAGTATAGTTCCCTAGTTCGTATGTGAACACACAATAGCTGATTTCCAGTGGAAGTGGAAGAGAAGGAGTTTGTACCTTACAGCTCCAGGTGTTCTTGCTGTTCTCGATCTGTTCCTCACTGGAGTCGTCAGAGTCTGGATACAGATCACTGTAACTGCCCTGAAACACACACACACACACACGTGTTTCAGGAGACCAGACATCTGCAGATCTGCATGTGTGAGTGTGATTCTGGACGTGTACCGTAGACTCGCGGTGAATCCTGCGGTTGGGTTTGCCGAGGGCCTCTATGATTTCTAAAGCGTAGAGCAGCTTATGAGGGCTCTTGATCCTCAGCAGATCCTTCCAGCACAAACCGTCAGATCCCTAACGCCACGGGGAACACAAATCAAACTTCATGCACAGCGCAATGAACAAAAACATATGTAGAAGCAATTTTCACTCAGAAATTAGTAGGAGATTTAATAGTAAATGCCTGGTACACTGACATAAAAGTGAAGCAGAAATTGTTGAATTTGGAAGTTAAAAGTTAATTTCTAAAGTATAAAAATATATGAAGAGTTTATTTGCAAAAACAGATAATGCAAACTTCAAAAATCATGTTTTTAATTATGCTATCATGTTTTGTGTTAGTTAACTGTATTTTTTAGTAATTCAAAATAACCCAACTTCAGCTTTTAACTGAGATTAATTGGAATGCACAATGAAAAAAGCAAATTAACTATTCATATATAACATGTTCTATGACAAGTACATACAATTTCTTATTATAATGTATTATTATATAAATTAACAAAATGTCTTATTATTTTAATGTATTCATTTCCCACCCCAAAACTAAAAACTAAAATCTATTTGTTTAATGCAAATAAACAAGTAGAAAAAAAAAAAAAGAAATTGCAGATTGAAACAGATTGAAATATGACATTTTGTAGTAGAAAACAATTAACTATTTAATGGAAATCTAATGTTAATTTTGACTCATATTTTGGATTAAATGTGCAATTTTATAGAAAGACATTAAAAAATGTGTGATACATTATAAATCATGCTTCAATAAACTTTGCTTTTACAGTGTACATGTCCAGGCTAACAAACGGTGATAAATGAATGTGTAGCAGGGGTCATGTGACTGACCGTGTCATCGGAGATGTTCTGGAAGGCCTGGAGCATGCTGGGACACGTGGGCAGCAGCATGAGCAGCTCCCACACACGACGGGACAGATTCTCTGCGTGGAGGTGCAGCTCCTCACAGCGAACACTCTGCAGGAGGAACACACTGGATTGGATGCTGGTTTAACCCCGTCTGGACCGGGTCTGAGGCGTGGAGCTGGACGTTACCTCAGTGCTGTGCTGGGGTCTGTCGGGGCCGGGCGGTTTGAAGCAGGCCAGCATCTCCAGCAGGTCGAAGAGGGTGGTGAGGTGGGGCTCCTGCAGGAGCAGTAGCATGGGGATGTGCTCCTTCTGAGGGGGCGGCAGACACGAGGCCGGCAGCTGGACTCCCTCGCCCTTCCTCTCCCTCCGCGGAGCGCCCAGAGACACAAACACCATCTGACCGCACACACAAGCGTCTCTTAGCGTTTTATGTCTAGTGATGTGGACTCACAGGTGTATGTGGATTTGTTTGGTCACCTGCATGTCCTTGAAGCCGAGCTCATGAAGGGTCTTCTCATCATAGTCCGTGGTCAGCTCGTGTCCGGATGAGATCATGCGCACCGGACCCATCAGACCACCTGCACACACACACACACACACACACACACAGTTTACCGGTCAAATCCCACTACGAAATGTTGCCATGTAAACATTCATTTGAACTGTTCCCTGATTATACATTTTAACTCTTTTTACAAAGTCACAAATATATGATACAGTAAATAAATAAAACCTCTTATTAATATCAGATTTTTTTGCCCCAAACAAGGCAAGGCAAGTTTATTTATATAGCACATTTCGTACACAATGGTAATTCAAAGTGTTTTACATAAAAGAAAGTAAAATAATCATGAAGAAAAATAACAAAAATAAAACAAGCAATTTTCAAACTTTTAAAATGATTAAGACATTTAAAAACAGTTAGAAAATGATTTTACATGAAATTAAAATAAAACATTGAAAATATAGTGCAATCAGTTTGGACATTTGACAGTGCTCATTTAATAAATGCACAGCTAAACAGATGGGTTTTGAGTCTAGATTTAAATGTGACTAGTGTTTTAGCACATCTGATCTCTTCTGGAAGCTGATTCCAGCTGCGGGCAGCATAGTAACTAAAGGAGGACTCCCCTTGTTTTGTGTGATCCCTTGGTATTTCTAACTGACTTGACCCTAGTGATCTGAGTGCTCTGTTAGGTTAATATTCAGTGAACATATCTGCAATATATTCTAAACAACTAAAAACTATTTGATAATATCATATGTAGAAAAATATTTCCCCAAAAACTTACAAATATTTGTTGAATTCACAGAATATTGCCCTATGAACATCCATTTGAACTTTTGACTGATAGGCTTTAATATTATATATATAATTAAATATTGTATATATAAAATCTAAATTTAAATTCTATCCAAAATATAAAATCACTTAGAAAAAACTATTATATAAAAAAATATCTATATGTGAACAAACATATATTTAATATAAAAATGTATTTAAATTATAAGATGTGGATGTATAAAGATGGACATAGACAGAGAGATGGACAGATTGAAAGATTTATATTACATAATATACATAAAATATCCAAAGCATAAAATTACCAAAAGAAAAGTAGAATAAAATATATATTAAGAAATACTGCACATATGTATATTTGTTTTGCTTATGGACATTTGTGCACTATATACATCATACAGTCAGAGTCAGTGGCGTTCTGTTTGAGGTTCAGATTCGATAGAGTCACAGTCCTCCGACAGAGAGAAAGAGTGTGTGTGTGTGTGTGTGTGTGTGCGCGTGTATGTACCTGGGAAGTCCTGCTGGCGGCTGGTCTGACCGAACTCCTGCAGCTGTGCCTGCTGGCTGAGCTGGTCCTTCTGCAGATTCTCGTACCAGTGCGTGACCTCTGCCCTCAGATCAGCCACCTGATCGCTGGGGTACATCTCGATGGTCATCTGCACAGACACAGAGGGCTTTATTAAACTCAGCCTGAGCAGACGCCAGTGATGAGGAAGATGAAGATGATGAAGGCGCACCTTGTCAGGAAGTCCTGCTGGCTGACACACGATCCTGAGCGGGAGAGACTGTTTATCACTGAGAGCTTTCAGATGACTGCTGATGCCCGTGCCCTCGATCTGCCACTGCCGCAGGTGATACGCAAACCTGAACACACACACACACACACACACATCAGATCAGACTCAGTGAGTGTTTACATACACACACATAAATGCCTTAACTGTGTTCTTTTACAGGATGAGTTAACTAGCATTCTCTCAGCTTATTCACTGTCTGTAATCTTAACATTAGAAATGCCACGTGATTTCTCACATAGACATGGTTTTCACATCAGTGTACCTGCGTCTGAAGGCCTCCAGGTGTGTTTTGAGCAGCAGCAGTCCTCTCTCGATGACGGTCAGGCTGGAGTGGGCGTCTTTCTCCAGGTTAGCAGACGCCATCATCAAGCTCTCCATACACTTACTGATGAACTCCTGCTCCTTCTCCAGACCCGTTTTACCTGCGGTCACACACACTAATAAATACATCACATTACACACCCATACATATATTCAGAAAACAAAACAAAAAGCACCACCATTAAACTCCAATGGCAATTGAACTCTCAATATAAATGAACTGAAGGAAAAAAATGACATGACTGCCTTTATAGAAGAATTTGGATTTGCCTCATTTTTGAAGTTTGAATCTAATCTGTTAAATTGTGCTGAATAGATTGAAATTGATCTCTAATACATAAAGCACTATAAAAAAATGAACGTGACTTGTTGACTAAAAACTGTTAATGTTTAATCATTATGAAGCGTGTTTACTGACCGCCGATGTAATAGGAGTTGATGTACTGGATTGCAGCGCGACTGATGTCTGCAGACTGAGCCCTCAGCGCGATTCCCCACAGCTGATCCATACCACACAACTACAGAAAGAGAGAGAGAGAGAGAGCGGTCAGGGAGATCACATCGAGAGAACACACAGAGATTTTGAGATCCGCTGCTGTGAACCTCGCAGTTGGAGCTGCTGTCGTAGGCGCTGGTGGCCAGACGAGCCAGGTTACACAGATGCTGAAACAAATTGAGTCCCGTCATGCTGATCGTCTCCGGCTTCAGCTGAGGCATCTGCGAGAAAGAGAAAGAGAGAAGCACCTGATGAAAGATTCATTCTCACGGCATGTACTGTATAAAAGATGTGCTCCAATGATACAGTGGCCAGACCTTCTCCAGGAAGAGGTGTTTGTATGTCTCCATGCCCATGGCGTGCTGGTCTTTACTGCGGACCTGGTTCAGGAACCAGTGAAGAGCATCGTCGTAACACTCAGAGTCCTCCACTAAACAGTGCCACAGGATGTCCACCTGCTCCAGACTCAACCCTGACACACACACACACACACACAAACACACAGGCAGGATGTTCATATAGTTACATATAGAGTGATAGTGACATGCAGCGGTGTGAGAGAGATAAAGAGAGACGCTCACTGAAGTGGTCAGGTGATCCAAGCGTTGAGAACACACAGGTGAGGAACTGCAGACGCACCTGCACCTCTGCACTGTGACTGTACCTGAAACAAACGGGTTGTTAGCACTGCACTTCATACACACAATTCAGACAAAACTTAAATTAAGAAATTAAGATTTTTATTCAGCAAGGATGCATTAAATTTATCAAAAGCAACAGTAGATACATTTATAATGCTGCAAATTCTTCCCTGACAATGAAGGCTGGAGTAATGATGCTGAAAACACCAAACTTACAAAGCGAATTTGTGGCGCTGCTCTCTCACTTCCTGGATATAGTGTAACAGATCATCAAAAAAGAGCTTCATCATGTGCAGCTCTTTTTCCGCCCACCTGTAACACAAAATTATCTGTAAAGCGCTCTTAAGTTCTACTTAATAACAACACGGAGAGCAGTGGTGGGCAGAGTTTCTTACATGGTTATCCAATGAGTGTCGTAGCTGGAGCCGAACTGCTGGAAGGTCCCGAAGAGCTTCGGCAGCAAACGCAAAGAGACCACCACTGACCTGATGAACACAAGCAGAAAGAAACAATCAAACATCTCCTACTGGACCTTAGAGAAACCCAAAGCTCTTCAGCTGTTTTCTACAGCACTTCATATTAGTGGTCAACCGATATATCGCCTAGTCCGATATATCAGCCGATATTTGGCATTTTCGCTGATAAGTTTTTTCTGATGCCTTCGAAGCAGGACTTTTATTTTGATGGCGCTGAGAGCTTTATTTGAATAATTTGATTCCCAATGCATGCAAACTTCCCAGAATACTGAGTGCAACGTTGATTAAAGTGTTTACTTCATTTTTATTATCTTTTTATTGAATATTTATTTATTTGTGAAAAATATCTTGTCATCTAAAGTATGTTTATTTTACACATTTATTTTTCAATCACTTGTCAAATAATTAAAAACAATTTTTTACAAATCATATCGGCTTTATATCGGTCACCCCCTGCTTTCCAAGATATCGGCATCAGCTGTCAAAAAAACACATATCGGTCGACCACTACTTCATATAACTGTGATGGTCTCACCGGTGATTGGCCAGGTTCTCCAGGCAGCCCTCGATGAAACGCATGCGGATCTGACGGTCAGTGAACCAGCAGACCAGAGAACACAACAGCTTCTCGGCCTCATTGATCAAGCCTTCCGACAGGTGGATCTAGTCACCAACACAACACCAGAAACCCATCGACATCAGAATCACAATCTAAATGTCAAATACTTCAAATAGTCTGCTGTGAGGTAAACATACCGCATTGTCATCCTGGACCAGGTCCCACAGAAGGGTGTTTCCTTTCTTGCAGACGTTGTCCAGGTTGATGTCGGTCACCGCGTGTGCAGAGTACTGATGCTTGTGCACTGCTGGACCTGAGGAAGAAATGATCATGTGACTTTTGTTTAAAATCAAATTAGAGTTTTTGTAAAATGAACCATAGAATCAAAGCAACACAACAAAGCAATGTTCTAGTAACCCCTTAGAGCACCGTACAACCATTTCAACAACCACTTTAAGCCTGGAATTCACGATTTTACGTTGATTTACGGTTTGGCCAGCATACACTATATGCCTGAGGATGATATACAAATGCAGCATGCATTTTTCGCTGAGCAAGCACCTGCTTCCCCTTCACTTAGTTGAATGATGTGGTAAGCTATACATAAAACAATGGCAAGTGGCAATATTGGATAAATTATGAAGTGAGAGTGAATCCGTGAGTGAATATATGTAAATTCTGAATGCATTATAGCCTAAAGTGCGCAATGGGTGCACCCCTCATAATCACTGGAAAGCTGACACTCATCTTACTGTAATTCATCGCAATCTCAGAAAATTTATTAAAAATAATTAAAGAAGCTTTACACTGCAGAATGAATCTCTTATTTAAACAATGTCTACACTTTCTTCGTTTTAATGAGAAAATTTGTGATCGTGCAGAACATCTGCATTTTGGGTGGGGTGAGTGGATTGCGCTCGAACCACAAATTTTAGGGATTTTAGTAAGCCAGTAGCACTCCATTTTATTCGTAAAAAATGAAATAAAATAGACACTTACACTGATGTAGGCCTACTATGTATTATATCTGATGGGAAAACGACTATACCGTTCTTCATAGCGCATTGAAAAATTCAGTGTGTGTTTTAGTTTTGTCATCTTAATTTATTAATTTATGTGATATATAGGCTATTTAGTGTAGGCCTAATCCTATTTATTTCATTCTTTTTTATTTATATTATTTTATTTAGTTTTTCTCTGTTTTCAGAAGCACTGCTGCATAATAACTTGAGGATGTGTGAATCCAGGTTTTGATGTTGCTTTGCTGCTGTTTGCACTTTTATTTATTTTTTGTATTTTTAATGCATCATCACAGATGCTTGTCCATTCTATTTTTATTCAGGCAAATACTCATTTATTATTCTGATTTTATCAGTAAACGGTTAATGCTCGGATAACAAGCAGTGGTTATCCCTACTAGCAACCACTTACAACACCTTAAAAACCTAGCAACACCCATATTATCCCAGGGCAATGCTCTATCACAGGGAATGGCAACCCATCCATGTCGCTTCATGACTTTGTGGGGAAGTTGTGGTCAAATGGTTAGAGATTCAGACTCATAGTCCCAATTTTTCGAGCTTGGGATTGTAAGTGGGGGGAGTGAATGTACAGAGCTCATCCTAGCAGTCTTAGCTGATGTGTACGTACCTTGTACTAGATGTTCGTGGTATATGGATGCCAGGTTGGGGAGGTGTTGCTGCAGGTGCGAGCTGAGCTCTGCATGCGAGTTGATCTGGACCAGCTCCTCCTCGCAGCCGGACTCCTCTCCGTCAAAATCCGCCATGTTCTTCTCGGATTTGGCGCTGACTTGGGAGCTGCTGCAGCTCACGTCATCGGCGCTCAGCATGTCCTCTACCATGTGACTGTGGAGAGTGAGAGTTTGTATTGAGCATCTGTTTCCAGAAGACACAAGGGAATAAAATCCAAGAGAGCTGTCTACTTAGACAACACTTTAAAGCATCAAAGCAACCTTTTAAGACACAATCTTTAAGAAGGCAATCCCAAAAATGGTCCATTGCAGTTAAGATGCTTCCTATGTAGATAGCTAGGAAGCTTACTAGGTTTTGGAAGAGAGGTAATGTCAATATGACATTAAAGAGGTAGCCTCACCCATCATGGTGGTGGTGGTGATGATGATGGTGATTCTGGTGATGATGATGATGGTGATGCTGAGGGCTGATGAAACGTCTGCAGTTGAAGAGTTCGTTGCCCATGGCCTCCGTCAGGAAGTCTGTCGGTCGAGGCATGCAGGGTGGCTCCTGGGAAACAGACGCTCCGTGTGAGGAGCCCATCTCTGTGCCGCCCTCCTGTGGCTGCTGGGGCTTCTGGGATTGGGAATGTGAGGAGGGATCAGCCTGCTCTCCCGACGTTCCCTCTAGGCACACGGATGAAGAAGAGCAAGGCTCGAGGATCCTAAGGGAAGACGAGGCTACCAGGGCAGCGGCTGCCTCGGGGGTGAAGGGAATAGATTTGGTTTTGGAAAGTCCTGGAGCAGGGGTGATGGAGCCGGGAGGAATTCCGGGTCGCTCCGGAGGACCCTGGACCTCTCCGAGCGCTTCGACAGCTTTGCGTTTGCGTAGCTCTGATGTAGACGGCTCTCGGGAGTCTCGGGTTTCCTCGGAGGCGATGGCGGGCCTGTCGTCTTCATCGTCCTCATCATCGTCTTCATCATCCTCGTCGTCGTCCTCTTCTTCTTCCTCCTCCTCTTCCTCTTCCTTCAGGGCCTCGCTGTCAGCCATGTCGTCGGAGTGCAGCTCGCTGCCCGGGCTGCCTGCTGATTGGCTGGCTCGGCTGGATCCTGCCTCGTTGCTGGACGCCTCGCTGCGGCCGCTGCTGCTGCCCTCCTCGCCGCTGTTGCCCGTCTCATCAGAGCTGCCCTGCAGGGACTCCTGCGGAACGGCAAAAACCACTCAAATGAAGCCGAGTGACACCGGTTTTCAGATCAAATTTGGAAAATACGTTACCTCCGTGTCGGAAAGCCTCTGCTGCCCTCGTTTTCCACTGCTCATGATTGGCTCGTCCATCTCCATGTCACTTCCTCCACTGTGATGCGTGTCGCTGTTGTCACTGCTCTCCGGGCTTCCTGCAGGAGAACCTGGGGGGAAATTAAAATACAACTAACCTTTTAACCAAATACCGGCTACAATGTGGCTACATTCACACCGCAGGCAAATGAAGAATTGATGAATACAATTATTTTTGCTTTCTTTGTATACAAAAAGTATTCTCGTAGCTTCTTACAATTACAGTTGAACCTGTAATGCCACATGGATTATTTTACCGATCTCCTTGCTATGTTCCTGGACCTTGATCGTGTTAATTACATTGCTGTCTAGAGGAGGGTCAGAGAGCTCTCGAAAAGCATCAAAAATGCATTTAACAGCTTTGGAACGACATGAGGATGAGTAATTACTGACAGAATTTTCATTTTTTGAGTGAACTATCCTTTTAATTCTTAGGCATGCACATCCAAAGGCAGATGTCAAACACAACACACCTTTCTTGTTGCCCATGGGAATGTTTGAGTTGAGCAGGGAGGCGAAGGAGCTCTGTTTGGACAGCTGAGTTTTGGCTGCCAGAGCGTTATTCCACAAGGCCTTGATCAGCATGGACGCCAAATACAGCGTCTACACAAGCAGAGAAACAACTCAACAAACACATACTGGATAGCCAGGTAAAAATCCAGCTGTTTTAGTCTATTTCAAAGTATGTTCGTGAGAGCGGTCATCTATATGACTAAAGTGACTGCATGTAATTGTAAGAGAGTGTGAGAGCGTGTGGTACCTGCTCAGTGTGTGCGCTGGGGTGTAACCCTGACACCAGACTGAGCACGTGCCGCAGAGGAACAGGGTCCAGGTTCTTAATGAGCGAGGGGAACAGGTCATGGATGTAGCGACTGCAGTGTTTCAGCTGGAAACAGAGACAGACAGGCATGTTCAACACTACTGTATGAGGAAATACATGAGAATCAAAGGCCGAACAGAGAATAGAGTGCGTTCTTGTTTCCCACTGTCATCTAAAGGGATGAATATCAGAAAATCTCGTTTCAAATTTAGTAAAATCTTTACATCTGACTTGTGAGGACAATATTCATATGTAGTAATCGGAAAGAAAAAAATAGCTTCCAGTGTTGTTTTAGTATTATTTATATTACTATTTTGAACAAGCTTTTATTTCTATATTTGTGGTGTTCATTACAATTTAAGTTTAAGTCACTTTATTATGTGCACTCGTCATTTTAATTAGTTGTGCTTTTAACATTTCCATTTAGCTTTCAGTTTTAAATTCAGTAAGTGCAAGTATCTTTTATTTAATTTTATACTTTTAATTTTATTATTTTATAAATATTTTATTTATTAAAATAAATTTTTAACTTGTGTATTTTTTTTTAAGTTATAATTTATGTAATATATAGATTAAAGCTTTATATATTAATTAAACAAATTTTAAACTTAAAAAATATACACAATTAATGTCCATCATAATAAAATTGTTTATACTTCTTGTTGCATTCAACACATTAAAAGTGGGACATATATTGAAAATAAATGTAATAATAATAACAATAATAGACTTCGAAAACACTTTTTGTTCACAAAATTGGATTAAAAATGCAAATCCAATATGTGTATTTCTTATAGGATAACAATGTTTCTTGTTGCACACAATGTAATTGCTGTTACTGTTAAATAAAAAGACAGCATTGTGGGATTAAGTGTTACTTACAGTGTGCTCTGATAGTTTACTCCACATTTTTACAAATGTATGCTATGCAAAAAATGTGAAACTCATGTGAAATGAGTTTTTGTGTGTGTGTGCACCTGAGCGGCGACCCATATACAGTCCACATGTTGAGTGCTCAGCCTGCCCTCGGCTGCCAGGAAGTTCAGGATCACTTGGCACTGTTTAATGATCTACAGCAGAAACAAGACAAGCACAATCAGAAATAATCAACCTTTAGTTAGCGTCCAAAGAAACTATGAAAGTCTACTGGACTCACCTCAATGTGCAAATTTGGTCCAAATATGTGCTCCACAACATTGTTGTTAATGAGCCAGTCAGCGAGCTCTTTTGCTATCGACCTGAAAGAGGAAAGAAAGATCTCAATACATGTCTAGATTGACTTGAACTACTAACAGCAGTGGACTCGTAAGACTCACGTCTCTGTGTCAGACACCAGGGACTCGTTATTACAGACATCATTGAAGGTGTGCAGCTGATTCTGCAGAAACACAAGCACAGGTCATTCAACACGGGCTGGAGATGATGGAAGAAGAGTTCTTGTGTTTTTGTGTCTCTCTCGTACCGTGATCTGGCTCAGGCCGGCCAGTCTCATGGTGAGCGTCGGACTCATGAAGTATTTGAAGGCCAGATCCAGACTCTCTCTGTCGAAACACAGCGCGCTGTCCAACGGCTCCTTCACCGTGCTCCACATCAGGTCGGCCATGTTTCGCGCCGCGCTCTGACGCAGCTCCTGATCCGACAAATTACACAGATACCTAGAGACAGAGATTCATATTAGACCAGACATGTTAGGTGTGACTGCATGAGTCAGGTGAATAAAAACAACTGATCACAAAGGGTCATCCATCTAGAACGGCCCACTTCAAAATGACAGGCTGACAACTGAAAAGCAGTGCTGTAACTGCAATTTTAGTTTTTTTTTTTTTAAACAGAGGGACTAGATAAAAGTATTTTCTAATCAGTACCATGCTTAACTTGTATAACCTGAAGCATTTCAGCATTTCAGTGACTTGACAATTACATTTACAAAACAGTAAAAAAAAAAAAAAACTATAGCAATGTAATGTAATATGTTACATAATAGCAGTTTGATTTCCATTTTTTTTTCAGTTATTTATTTTATGTTGAAGTAAAACAACAACAATGTTTAATAAAATATATTTATATATATTTATTTATTTATATATTTGTAATAATATAATAATCTGAGGTTGGACTACTGTCTTGGTGGACTAATATTTATATGTAGATTTGTATAAGACGTAGTGCTGTCCAAGGGATTAAACACATCCAAAATAAACGTTTTTGTTCACATAACGTGTGTGTATGGTGTTTATTTAAATGTAATTAAATTTATGCATTTAGCAGACACTTTTATCCAAAGTGACTTACAGTGCATTCAGGCTTTACATGTTTTACCTAACATGTGTTCCCTGGGAATTGAACCCACAACCTTGTGCGCTGCTAACACAATTCTCTACCACAGATAGACTATATTATTATTATTTATTATGTATATGTGTATTTATACAGACAATAAATATACACTGTAAACACACACATATATTATGTAAAACAAAAGATTATTTTGGATCCGATTAATTGTTGGTGTTAGGGCTGCGCTAAAAAATCGAATGCGATTTTCATGCGCATCTTGTCAGTAAAAGCGCTCCTGTGATTAGTAGTATATCTCCAGCACGTGTGTTCAGATCAGGGTTGCCAGGTTTTCAAAACAAAACCTGCCCAATTACTTCTCAAAACTAGCCCAATCGCTTTTCATTCCGGCTGATAAAATAAAAAAATTTATTCGGGGTTCCCTTGCTAAAATTCGCATTTTAGGGGCTAAACATCACTTCATTGGTATTAGGGTCGCTTCAACCTGCGGACATGAAAAACAACCGCAGACTTGGCAACACTGGTTCAGGTGGAGCGGCATTTACTACACAGAGCCATAGTCCACTGACAATCTACACAAAATCGATTTAAAAATCGGAGGCGATTCTTTGTTGATTTTGAAAGTGACCTCCACCTGAACCAGTGTTGCCAAGTCTGCAGTTGTTTTTCATGTCTGCCGGTTGAAGCGACCCCAATACCAATAACGTGATGTTTAGCCCCTAAAATGCGAATTTTACCAAGGCAACCCAGCCAAAAAACATGCATTTTAACCCCGAGACGCAATTTTTATCGGAGAACCTCCTGGAAACACGACTGGGCTAGTTTTGGACTAGTTTTGAGAAGAAAGTGGGCAGGATTTGTTTTGAAAACCTGGCAACCCTGATCTGAACGCTCGTGCTGGAGATGTATACTACTATCAAAGGAGCACCTTTACTGACAAGATGCGCATGAAAAATGCATTCGATTTTTTGCACAGCCCTAGTTGGTGGTTTTGACAACTTTTCAAGATCCATGAATATTTACAATTTATTAATTCATACTATGCTACAGAAATATCAGAAAAACTTGAGGTTTCTGTGTGAATACACTAATACACAGTCTCTCTCTGCGAGTCTCTGCGTGCGGCTCTAATCCTGTCTGGCTCGAGTCACATGACCAGCACTCTCTCAGCTCCCCTGCCAGCCGTCTGGCTCGAGTCACATGACCAGCACTCATGCCAGCCGTCTGACTCCCCCCAAGGTCAAGTGAGGAGAGCCGTGGAGACTGTTGCTATGGTGAGGGATGCTCTTCCTAGCAACTCAGCAGAGAGCTGATTCTTGGCAGCATGCCTCTTTCTAAGAGTAGCCTGCGTCTCTTTATATCGCAGGATCGATTCGATGAAACACACATTCCTGATATTCAGTTATTCCACTTGGCAATTAATGATTCTGAAGCTTTAGGTCCAGTTCAGAAAGGTTTTCTTACCTGATAACGAAAGAGCGAAAAGGGATGATGTGCTGCATCACAGCGGGAATGTGCAACCATATTCTGATCTGTACACACCGAAGAATAAGCTCTGGTTGGTTACGGGTCTAACAAGTCAAACTCTGGTTTACTCGACTAGGTTTGTTTGACTCACGTTAGAGACGATGGTGATGAAGGCATGTGCGATGGGGAAGGGGAGAGTGTCAGGAGCGCCGAACTCAAAGCAGTCCTTCATCAGAGAGAGGCCGTGCTTCCCGCAGAACATACACACATACCGCAGCAGGTGCAGAGGGACCTCCACATCCTGAAACACACACACACACACAACATAATCCCTTAAAACACACCAAAAAAAACAAACACTTTAGCTCAACAGAATGAATGTGTGGTCACATGACTCAATGTTGTGAATGATTTACACAGAAATTAATTCAGCTTGTATATTGTGAATAAAGCACAAAAGACATTGAGTCTTTGAGCTTTTCTTATGATTTATGAACATATTTAACATTAAACTATGTATATAATATTACATAATACGACTAACAGATATTGTCATGTGACCACATGATCGTCACATTAACCATATGTGATCTAGTATCTTTCAAAATATAAATCGAATATACAATTATAAAAAATATATATTTATGAGTGATATAAAATTTTTGTAATACAAATCACAAAAACCACTATATTATATATATATATATATATATATATATATATATATATATATATATATACACACACACACTATATCTCATTTTTTTTAAGACTAACATATTGTGTTTTTATAAAACATATATATATATATATATATATATATATATATATATATATAAAACATGGGGTATGAAGACCATATCTTAACAAGAACTAAAATCATAATATAAAGATAATTATATATAGTCCTATAACTACCAGACAAATGTCATTTTAAGTAATATAATAAACTGTTGTGATTATATAAATGTAATATAATAACGATAATTATTATTATTATAAAATCTTTTTATTGCATGTCAAGCAAAGATTATGAGAAATAATCAACAGATGAATCAAAATAGTTGCAGGCAAAAACTATTTACAGGCTTCAAACAAAATGTTAAAAAAATCCCAAGATGTGAGTCGTTTTTATATGACCTCAAAGGAGCTTTGGAAAACTTCCGTACGTAGAGTTTGAGTATAAAGAGTTTGCATTTAATTACTAAAACCTGTGATGATTCATGAGTGCAGATGAATCATGCTAGCCGACGTCTAAACAAGGAACATCTCGTACTTTCACACACTAGCTTTGACCTCAGAGTCAGTTTAAACTAGTCCTGCTCCATCCACTCAGCAGCTATTGTGCTCATGAATTATCTCTAAACTGTGTAATCAAGCCCATCATAATGAGTGTGTGTGAAAGAGAGAGACTTACATTCATATCACAGAAAGAGCCGAGGATATTGCTCTCTTGTGCGGAGATATCCTGAGGACAAAAACAACAAACGGATATTTAAAAAAACAGACAGCGACCTAAATAAAACCATACTTCAACTTTTCAGCTTCTATATTTGTCTTGAGGATTTGTTGAGGTTATTCAGTTCATCTAAATCATTTAGCAATAAAAAAGCACTAACTGGAAGAGCATAATATACACATAACTCTGATGTGATGTGTATATTACTTCTGTTGAGACCAAATTGGTGCTTTCAAAACATCCAGAGCAAAAGTTTTACCAATAAATTAGGAACAGGCACAAGTTCTCAGTACTGACAACAATCAGATTTACAATGCACTTGAAAAATCTGAATTGGGTCATTTGTCTTTTTAAAATGTTAAAATGACTGTAGCCCATCTTCGTTTTGTAAATATGCGCAACTATTACAACTGGCCTTGACGTTGGGGGATTGCTCTGAAAGTGAAAAACTATGAAAAAAGATGTGATGTGCATTTAATCCATAATATTTTCGATTATGCATGTGTTGTGCATACTTGAGTGTTTATGGGTAAGCCTGACTACACAATAACCGGATTACCACTGCACATGTAAATGAACTATATAACAGAAATAGCACTACGAGTGTCAAAAGCAGAGCATCTTTTAATTCTGGGATTTTTCAGACATCATTTTTACACTTAAAATGTATATGCATTAAATTACATTTTTATTAATGCATGTACTAGATCTTATTGTGAACTATTAAAGAGGTCATGCATGAACTGAGAAACCAAAATTCCCCTGATCTAGACACATAAGGAGGTTATTGTACTATAAATGTTTAAGAACTAAAAACGTTCTAGTTAGTCTAAAAATAGCTTATATTGAAGGCAGTCTGTCAAAAGGACAGCTTGTGTGTGGCTAAGAACTGCCTTCGCAGAAGATGATCAACGTCTGCTTCTACATCGCCGCCTGTTTAGTCCCGCCCACCGATTTGCATATGAAGTGTTTATGAGGGAGGCGAACAAGCAGGTCTACAAAGAAACCAAACGATAAAGATGGCTCTAAATACCGCAAGACAGTGTGCAGGGCCAAGCTGTGGAAACACAGTCTTTGCATTGCCTTCCTTCTGTTCAGATCCCAACAAGAGTGGATGAACTTTTATTTTTTAATGAAGATCCAGACCATCAGTAAGAACTAATTTACTGAGAATTCATTTACAAACAAGGCACAATTGACACGGGATTTCCAGAAATGTTAAACTAAAACAAGCTTGAGTGCAAAGCCAAGCCACCAACATCTCAGAATCCAATCCACAATTGTAACTTTCAAGGCCTCAAAAAAACCCGGGAATCCAGACAGTAAGAAAACTGTTTCCTATATGAGCGAGTATTACCTCTATAGTGGGATGTGTGTTGTGTTTGTAGGCCGTGTACAGGGGGAACTGGATCTGAAAGATCTTGGCAGCGCACAGCAGCAGTTTCTCCTGGTCTTCTGTGCTCCAGGATGCAAACGGGTCCAGGCTGCTCTCATTCCCGCCCGCCGTGGGTTCACTGAGCTTGGGCTGGGGATCCGGTTTGACCCCCTGATTTTGGTTCTTGTGCTGATCTCCATCCTCCACGCCACCATCTTCTTCAGCAGAGTCCCGTTCCACATTCAGTGGCTCGTCCTCACAGGGCGACGGCTGTGGCTGGGCGGAGCCCCATTCAGACTCCGCCCCCTCAGTCCTAGTGTTGCCATGGCCACTGTGTAGACGGTCCCTAAGGTTGGTTACTTGGGCGATAACCAAGTTAATGAGGGCATAAACCAGTTGGCTGAACACCTCGAGGTGTTTGTATTCCTTGAAACAGCACAGACACTGCCTGCAGATGAACATGGAGAGAATCGGCCGTCAGACCATCATTTACAAGGTTCTAGCAACTAACGTGCTTGCTTATTAAATATCTTGGCTACTTTAACCGTGCTACAAGGAGATCGTAGTACACTCAGTTCTGTTTAACACTTGACAGAATTTAAATCCAATCCAAACAACAGGTCAAACAACACAAAACATTAATTCATGATAAAATTGATGAGAATTACAGAATAAGCTAATCAGTTAGCAAACGAGAATGAATGAATGAGCAAGACAGCGAGTGAATGAGAACAAATGAGTGTGTGTATCAATAAATAAATGAGCGAGGGCATGAATCAGTGACAGAATGAAAAAGGTATGAATGAGCAGCGTTTACACAGGCAAAAAAAATCGGATATTTTTCCCCACATCTGACACAGCAGGTCAGAATTTGATACACGCGTGTAAACACAAAAACACACTCGAGATCTGTTTTTTTCGCATTCGATCTGAGCCATTTCCAAATGTGGTTTTAAATCACATAAATATCCGATATCTGGACATCCGACCTACGTCTAAACACACATATCCTATTCCCCACAGAACTAATGTGAGGGTGACACGTTTGCACATAAAGATAACGTTTTAATACTGGTGTGCTCACATTTTATTGAAATGGAAACTTAAAAAAAAAAAAAAACTGGTTTTCAACCTCTGCCCCGTGAATTAGAACAGCTTCGCTACTAAAAGCTACATTACACTTCTCAGCAATGAGGTGATAACTTTCACTTGTTTGCAAGCTTCACATTCCCATGGTCTCTCTCTCGGGTTAATTCATTCAAATTCATTTAATAACTATAATATCGGCGCTACTTTATATCACTAAAGAATTCTACCTCTAACGAGATATATCAGATAGCACACCAAATGAAAATTACCGACAATTTCTGTCATTTATCCGTTTTAGGAGATTTTGAGCTGCAAAACATCCATGACAGCCTTCGTCCATGCTGGCAAATAATAGCCAAATGGCCACTCGACGTGAATTATATAAATAATTTTAATAGCAAGGCTATTCAAAAGATGAGGATCTATCATATGCGATGTGCGAATTGAATGAGTGAATGAATGAATGAACGACAGACTGCAGTGAGTGAATGAATGACAAATGACTGCTTGTTTGAGCAATAGGTTATGAATAAACATCCAAGTGAGTGAGAATTCAATGAGGGAATGAGTTCTGAGGGAATTAACTGGACAAATGAGCAACTGAGAAATGAACAAATAAACATTTAAGGAATGAATAGTAGTAGAATGAGTAGCTGTATGTCTGAATCTGCGAAAGACTGAGTGCTGACCTCTGTGTCCATGTGCTGATGTAAGTGAAGACTCTTAAGGCATGCTCCTTCTTCAGCTGCAGGCCGTCTGAGCTGTCTGCATCCGAGACTGAGACACACACACACACACACGGAGAAAGAAAGCTGTTATGAACTGGCTTCAGGGCTGTAGAGCTCTCTGGGATCAGATCAGATGTCAGAGACACAGCAAATGCTGAAAGACATCAAATGAAAACCAGTGAACCTGGCAGAGAACAATCAAGACAGCACTCTCCCGCTGTCAAAAATGAGTGTCATTTTACAGACTGGTAAAAGACTGTAGAAAAGCTACACCGGAAACCAGTTAACTGAGACATTTTACAGTACCAGTGCTGTTTAATGTACAGCAGCTGACGTTCCCAAAATACCCTGTGAAACAATTTTTACATTTTTGACACATTTGGTGTTTTCTTTTCTTTTTTTAAATAAATGTTTCTGCTTCCTATTTTCATATCAGTTAGGCTTACATGCATCAGGAGTTTTATCTTGTGTTAAATAAATACTTAGAGCATTTTTAATGCATGTTACCATGATACGTTTTGTGTTAGTGACATTTTTCAGTTATAGCAACCTTTTTTTTTTTACCATATATTTAATTTTTTCTTTTTCCCACAGTAAGACTATATGTGGGAATCACATTAAGCATGCTCATTTCAGATGATCACATGACTTAATTTGCAGGACCTTAACATCCATTTAAGTGCTCTATCCTGACAAACCTCCACACACACAAACACACACACACACACACACACACAGAGCACAATTAATGGTTTCCACAGTGACGAGGGAGTAGCTGGACTCGGGAATGCTACCTTTGGGTTGTAAAGTTCACTCAAGCAGCTGGTTAGCCTCGACCTACATGAGATTTTCATCCTTTCTTTCTGTAAAACGGCTTTCCTGTCTTTTTTTTCTCTGCCGTTTCCACACAGCTCTACAGTAACAATCTAGGGCATTGTGTTCAAGGACTGAGAAAGAGTTTGACGGCAGTGTGATATGAGGATCTGTTATCAAAGCTGAAACCACAAAAGCACCAAAAATCCCTCAAAGTCTCACGGCACAGAAAAAAAAAGCAAACCTGCAAACACAGACTGACTGACTCACAGTATTCAGTTCTTTTCAAGCCAAAAACAGTCCGACCTTAATAGTCCGACTTAGAGGAATAATTCACCCAAAATGGACATTCTGTCATCATTTACTTGCCCTTGTGTTGTTACAAGACTTTATTTATCCTATGGAAAAATAAAAACTTAATTCCTCATAAAAAAAAAAAAAATGATATTCTGAAGAATGTTCAAGCTGCTGTTTTTTCATATAACTGTACTACAAAAATTACAAAACATACCATAAATAAGTCTTAACTTCTTGTTTGATACTTAAAAAAAACAATTCTGAGATAAAAAGACTAAATTAATTTTTACCAAGTCAGTTTGCGCTGATTTGAATATGCAAAAAAACAGACAAAATACAAGATCTCTGACAGAGGAGAAGATTTTTAGCAAATGACAAATTAAAATGTGTCTGTTCCTTTAATAGGCTTGAAATATAGCATGCAACTGCCTAGACTACTTTTACACTGCATTGCTTTTTATCCTTTTTAAAGATTCAAAGCTCCTGGTTACTGTATCTTTGCACTGAAAAGAGCAGCATGAACATTCTTTGAAACATCTCCGTTTGTAGTTTACAGAAGAAAGCATAATGGACCAGAGCATCACAAAGACGACTTAATAATGACAAAGATCTCTTTAATAGGAGAACTTTTCGAATCTAGTTAAAATGCCCCGTGATTTGTATCTTTTTATGATGTCTGGCACAACTGGTTTAGTGACTGTCTGTCTGCTTTTGACCTTTTTTTGAATTACAGAGCGTGCATGAACAGACTTATGCTGACACACACACACACACACACACACAATGAAATAGAGTAGCATCTGACATTATAACTGTACCAGCAGAGTATTATCGCATGAACCCTCATAAATCACCAGCTCGAGCGGAATTACACTGCAGTATGGATCGTGTTTGGCTGATCAGATGCTGATCTGTGTGCATTTTGAAGAATGACAATGTCAAAAACACTTCTGAATGGCTAATGCTAATGCAAGTCAGTCCAACTTCTCATCAGCATCCAAGCATATTCAAACAAGCTGATGGTCAACGCACACATTAAGGTGTTTTCTGATGCTTCTGGTCAAAATAAACTGGTGGATGTTGCTCTTGGACGATTAAATTCTGAAATGATGATGAGGAGGGGCTAACACGCTCCAGTAGCATTGCATTAATAAAAACAGACAACAGAATTAAACAAACGTTAAGTAATGACAGCCAAAAGGTGCTTGGTCGCTCTTTTAAATGCACACGTTGACAAAAAGTGTGAAACATTAAATATTATACAAGAAAATCTGTGCTGAAGCGAGGCAGCGAGCCGCATGCTCGGACAGTCATGCTAACAACTTGATGCAAACAACAACAAAAAAACAACCAAAAGCTGTTGACTTACTCTCATTGAGCACCTCCAGCAGCTCGGCGCAGTTTTCACACATGGTTCATAAAGGCGGAAAGTGTATTCAGACCATTGGAGGAATAAAATGTTGCCTGTTTTGCTCTCTGTCTTTTTAAGGGGGTGTTTAAGGCCCGACGAAATGCTTGATGAAGGCTCGCTATTATGAGACAACACAGCCAGGGAGATTTGGGCTCATGCAAGCGGGATTGTTTACCGAGATGTCGAGGCTGGAGACAGTAAATGTGAGGCACTAAAGGAGCGGAGAGTCAGTCTCCGAGCAGAGCGTTACTGTGCAGACTAGCACATACGGCAGCCATGATGAACTGGGACTGGTGTTACAATTCGGGTGTTTCCGTCGGACGACTTCGGGTATGTTCGGAGTTTTCCGGGAATGTTCGCGATTGCTCGGAGGTGAGCGGCTAACGTTGTGCGAGTCGTCGGCTATTTCCGCCAGGTCGTCTTTGCAGGTCGTTCGGACTTTTTCGGAAAACTGGCACAGAGAGAGGGAGGGGCTACCGTTTGTTACACATCGCCTGTTTTCGTAACGCCTGCTTCCGGCCCTTTTGACCATTCTTCGGAAATCTCGCGATGTCTTGCTGTCTAGCACGTGTACGTGAGCTGTTTCAATTTTGTTATGTGACCCTGAGCCACAAAACCAGTCATAAATGTCAATTTTTTTTAAGGTTGAGATTTGCACATCATTTGAAAACGTTATAAATTAGCTTTCCACTGATTCATGGTTTGTTAAGATAGGATATTTGAAAATCTTGGCCCTCATTTATCAACAGTGTGTCTGCACAGATGCGAGCACAATGAGTGTGTAAAGCAAGTTTTTTATCTACCAACTTGTACTTATATGCAAGGAACGAATGCGTTTAAATAGAGGGACACAAAAAAGATCCTTTTCCTAAACACTTGATAAATGAGGCTCCTGGAATCAAAGTGTGCAAAAATTAATAAATTGCCTTTAAAATTGTACAGATGGAGTCATTAGCAATGCATATCATAAATTAAAATTAAGATTTACCATAGGAAATTTACAAAATATATTAACGGAACATATCTCTTCTTAATATCCTAATGATTTTTTGCATAGAAAAAAAAAAAAGTTTTGACCCAAACAATGTATTGTTAAAATGGTTTTGTGCTCCAGAGTCACACATCTGTACTGTATTACCTACATAAATCCCATTCATCTTGTAATTAATTAAATATACAACAGTTATGGGTCATACATTAGAATATATATATATATATATATATATATATATATATAAATGTGTGTGTGTGTGTACTCATTTGCAAAGAGTTTGGGGTCATTAAAAAAAAGTTAAATCAAATAATTATATAAAAGTTACAGTATTTAAATCAAAATAATCAAGCTCTACAAGCGAAATAAACACAGACACACACACACAATGCTTTGTAAAAATAACCAACCTTGTTTCCATAGTACTGACACACAGCTTTACAAATAGGAAGATACGAACAAACCTTTTCATTTTAATGACAACTCTATGCCAAAAAAAAAAAAAAAAAAACACTCAGCGAGTTGGTAGAATGAAAAAGACTTGTCTCTCTCATATACTGCAATCAAATGAAAAATATTTATATATATAAACACACACAAACCCCCAATAAAGAAGATAGGAACAACATCAGGACCGATGCTAAACGGTCACATTCACTCGCTGTGGTTCACGAGTCTCACAGCTCAACACAAATCTCTTCCTGCGCAGTCATTTTCTGTCTTCACTGGCCTGTCACACTGTATATTACATATTCACAAACAGATGAGGCTGAGAAGACATTAAAATGATTAGCAAACATACTGAAAAGAAACACTGAAGCATATACAGTAAATCGATATAGGAGAGATAGACAGTTTCTTTCATATAAAATGCTCTGTTATGTAAAACCAAAGGGTTTGGGAGGAGTCAGGTTACTCATAACTGTCTTTAATTTACATAGTGGCATGGATTTGGTCGAACAAACAACCAACATCTGGATCCATTTTCCTATTTGTCCTCATTTGACTGCTACTTCCCTATACACACACACACACACCCTTCATGAGTGTGAAACTGTCCAGGCGCTCATTCACACATTTCCTCCGGGAGCTCGTGAGGGTTGAGGATTCCTGGGACAGACATCTGGAGCTTGTGTTTCTCCTCCTGAGCCTGACGCAGAGACGCTTCCCTCTCCTCCAGGAACAGATCCGTCGAGTCCTCGCCCGCAAACTCCTGAAACACACAGTGTGAGGGGTTATGAACACTGTGTCAAGTCACGCTGGTTTGTACAGTGCGTTTCCCATTATACGTTTGTGAAAGCAGCTTTACATAAAACCATTTTTAATGTCAGACTGTAACAAAGTATCCATTTGTAATCAGTATTAGCTAGAGTTGGGAATGTTATCCAGAATCAAAAACAGATCCATATCCATTTGAAAGGCCAGAAACTGTCAATGCCGCAAGACTGTTTATATAGTACAACTATTACTACTAATAATAATAATCAACCAGCATAATTATTTTAGCTATTAATATTAAATGAAAATTGATATTCAATATAATTAATGTCACTATAAATTAAAACATGCACAATAATTTATTTATTAGTATTAATAATGTATTATTCTTAGGAGTACATTTTATTACTATTAATGATATTTAATAACATTTAATTAGTAGTAATAATAATAGCATTTTAATTATATTAACTAATATGTTATTAACATTTATATTTATTAAAACAACATTATGCACACAAAGAAAATCTCTACTATAAAACATTTTATTTCTATTAATGATTAATATTTAATTTATTAAAGTTGTTTTAGTTGTAAATTAGCATTTTGATTATATTAACTAATATGTAATCAACATTAAAACATTTTGCACAATAAATTAGAGCATTTCATTACTATTAATTATAAATTAAAATGACAAAGCATTTGAATTATTAACTACTAATATTTAATAAATATAATTACAAAAATAATTATTATTAGTTTTTAATCCACAAAAATATTGAATACGCATAATGTTTTATTATTCATAACAGAGCATTTTAATAATATTACTGTGTAACTAATTATTACAAATCATTTATAAATTAAAATATTAAAATACAAATATTTCTATAAATAGAGGCAGTTATTTAACAAACACTGTGGCTATTGGGATAAAATTTACTTATTAATTTATATATTAAAAATCTAGCAGGGAGGAAGTGACATACCTTGATCTGGACCAGGAAGTCCCTGAGGTGCTCTTTAAAGGCAGGAATGTCCTGATTCAAGCTGAACAGACCCGTGACAAACACCTTCACCTGGGCACTAAAATAAAAAAAATAAAAACACACATTAACAAACAAATGCTGCCACCAACACACTGGAAACACAATCCTCATGCTCTGGGCTGCTCTTACTCTTGCAGATGTGGGAAGGCCGTCTTCAGCAGGCTGGCCACATACTCCTGCACATAGCTCTGATTGTTGTTCGAGGTGCCTGCGTTCAGAGTGCTGCTGATTTTACCCTCTTCCACCAGGTTAAACATGTAGGCGAGGATGGAGGCGTGCATCGTCAGACCTGCCCGGCACAAACCACAGAACATACATCAAGCACACACAATGATTTTAACCTCCGAGTCAGTAACCTGCAATATTATTAATGCACTAGGTTTAAATCAATATAAACTGACACGTCACAATTTAAACGCTTTACTTAAAGAGAAATGCACGCAACAATAATGATATATAATCCTATTTTCATTACATTTTGCCTAAACTCTTTTTCCTCCGGTGGAAAATGACCTGATCAGCTGTGTTTGTGAGATTTACTGCGTGACTGCTGTGAAGAAAATTTGTTCAAAATACCAGCTCCATTAGTTACGCTGAAAACATGCCACTCTCTCTCTGCCTAGCAACTGACCAGCAGTATGAGACGTATCTGTGACGACGGAGAAGATGTGCTGCAGGATGTCACAGAAGTATGTCTGATAGAAGCTCTGAGCTGCTGCCTCTTCCTGTGCGATGTTCTGCAGCATGGTGAACAGAATCTGAAGCCCTGGAGACACACAAACACAATTACTGTCAGAAACACAGGTCACAGACGCTTGGCTATTATCCTTTTGTTTTCACACAGAAGCGTGTTTATTTGTTCTTCCCGCTCACCTGTGTCGGCCACATTCCTCATGGTGTGCTTGAAGGCCCAGATGATGGAGTCCAGAACCAGTTTGAACTGTGCCGGTGGGATGGACAGGAATGCTGGGAAACACTGTGAGTTAACAGCTTGCAGCAGGTAGAAGAAATGCGTCCTGTGCTCGGGGAACTCCTCAAAGTTCTGACAGAGGGAAAACAGAGCATTAAAGAAGGCCTGCACGATTTGGTTGGGGAGAGAGAGGAAGAGCATTTGTGCACTTCGCATTAATTCATAAGTTTCTTAAAATGTGCATTTGGGAATGCAAAGCATTTACTGTGAGCCAAGACATCTATCTTGATTAACTGCTTCTCCCTACATAGTGTATACTCTCTTCTAGACTCATGCTGGTTGGATTCAGAGGAAACAACACAAGTGAAATTAAACCGTTGCACTGACAGAGAGGATGGACTAACCTTATTGATCATGTCGAGGGTGCACTCGAACACAGCATCGAATATTTTGGGGATCTCTCCTGTTATGTGAGCGCCGAGCTTGTTGACGATAGTTGCCATAGTGCTAAGCACTTCTGGTTCTCGAGCTGCTGGAACGTTCCTTTGGTAGTCGATGAGAACCGCCTCCAGCAAAGGTGGAACGAAGTTCTCTCCAACCTGAAGAGACAACAACCACTCTTTCAACTGCTGTCAAACCCGACTCATTGTTTTGGCATCTAGGAAGGTCAGAACTAACCATCTGTGGGTCATTAGAGCGGCTGACCCATCCGGAGATGAGCTTTAGTGTCTCTCTCTTCACCGTCCGCATGCTCCGTATCAGAGGCTGCTTGGTCACCATCTCACCTGCAGAGAGAGACCAAAGAGTTTACCACGAGCCGTTATTACATGGCAGCTGTTGGGTCATGTGCTCCATGTCTCACCGTTGCTCTGGATGGCAGAAGAGATGTTCTCGCTCAGGCACTTGTAGACATTGAGCATGTCCAGGTAAATGCGTCCCAGCTGCAGGACGAATGGGTGACCCACAGCTTTACACGCCCTCACGTTGGTCTTCAGGATGCTGCCTAGCTGACGCACGGTCTCTGGGTCCTTCAGGATGTCCACGTTCTGATTGAAGAGAAACATCATGTGCTTTGAGTGCAAGTGTTGCTGTATCAATCATGCTGACTTAACATTAAAAGTATAAACCTTATAAAATAAAAAAATTTAAGTACAATAAGCTATTGAAAAATGAATAGAAACTATATAGACATAGGTAACTATAGTTAACTAAAAAAAAAACGATATGAAAACGTCTTACTTGAAATAAATGTAAATAAACTGAAAATGTAAAAAAAAAAAATTATAATAATAAATAAACAATGGTTTACCTTTATTAACTAAAATATAATTAGAAATTATATATATATATATATATATATATATATACACATACATATACATATATATACATATAAATATACATTTCCTTCACAAATTTATAAAATAAAAATAGAAAATATAAAAATAACTGATTCAATTTATTAATAAACTATAACAGTATCTCAATATTAAATAACAACGGCTCTCACCTTGGTGGCCTGCTGGATGATGCTGTCCCACACCTGGTTGGGGAGGAGCATGTATTTCTCGATCAGTCGCTCCTGGACCGTCTGGTCTGTCTGTGCTCCGATCATGTAGCCCACAGCCTCGTAGAACGTGTGCACCTGCTGCGGCTGCAGGTCACAGATGATGGTGTTGATGTTGTTGAGGATCTCGTCGATGAAGGGCATCACCTCCCCCACCTGAACCTGCACAAAATGCCTCCTGCACTTCTGAGCGATCTTGATGAAGGTGTCACAGGCCATGTCCTGCACGCCGTCATGGGTCTCTAAGAGAGAGAGAGAGATAAACAGCGAGAGAGGCTTTCCAATTAATATACACCCTTATGAGAAGATTGAAGAAAAAACTAAAAGAAAACTACGCATGAACACTCAAACTCAATCTACTCCTCACCGTGCATGAACTCAAACAGCTTGTTGACGACAGTCTTGAGGAACTTCCAGTGGGCCCTGAGGAATCGTGGGTATTGGCCGACGATGTACATGATGTTGGAAGCAATGATGGCTTTGTTATCTTTCCCTCTTTTTTGTTCACACAGACCAAGCAAGTCCTAAGACAGAAACAGAAATTTAGTGTTGGCCTTTAGACTTTTTAAATGTCTTTGAAATGTTTCTTCTGCTCACCAAGGCTGCATTTGTTTGATTAAAATACAGTTAAATATTGTGAAAAAAAAAGTAAAATTTTAAATAGCTGTTTTCTGTTTTTTTTTTTGTAGAAATTCTTTGATACATAAAGTTCAAGTGCATTTTACCCTATGCATTTACTTGAAATATAAATCTTTTGAAACACCGGAAGAATCTACACTAACTTTTTATCAACTGAAGGCATTCTTGTAAAAAGCAAGCATTACATTTGTTAATAAAAAGCAGTAGCATACACAGTATGCAATAACAAATGCATGAATAAACACCTTAATGACTGTGACGAGGAACCTCTTCTCATCCTCCTCATGCATGGCGCCACTGATGGAGCCGATGGCCCAGCACAGCGTGTTTAGGTTCCTCCAGGACCACTCGGTACCGTTCACCTGATTATGAAGCTTCTCTGTCATGATCCGCTCCGTATCCGCATAGTCCAGATGAGTCAAGTAGACTGGACAGGAGAAACACATCATTATCAAGCTTTCTCCATCTACATTTTCCCCTCCGTTTCTAGAACAGCCCATAATAATTACCCAGAGTCTCTCTCATGTTCTTGTAGAGGTTGATGGAGTCTGTGTCCTTCATGAACTCTCGTACCACCTCGCCCTGATCGTTCTCCACCACCAGAACCTCCTCCGGTTTGGCCATGCGACTCACCATCAGCAGACGCACCTGAGACAGGTCAAGAGTGCAGTCAGTTTTCCCTCCAGTGACCAATATTTTGAGGCAGAGCTGCTGTACACTGTGGCTAACTGACCTTGGAGAGCACAGGCAGGTAGAGGTGTCTACGGGGCGGTACGTCAAAGTGCTGGCTAGTTGAGAGCAATGGAGAGGTGGAGGTAGAGAAGGGACTCTCTCTGTAGAGCTCAGCGGCCAGATGGTTCCAGTACTCCAGACAGATCTTAAAGATCTCCGTCTCCTCCACCTCAGAGACCAGCAGCATGTAATGCAGAGCCTGAGCGCACAAGAGTCAAGCAATTTAGGAGTTTGTGCATCACTTTACCATCTATTTCTCTACATTTAACTATGTGTGTACCTCCATGAGCGTCTCTCTGAGGTTCAGTCTCTTCTCTATCAGTTGTCCGTGCTCTTTGAGGAAGGTGCAGAGAAACAGACTGAGGTTCTGGATGAAGTTCTGCTCATCGTCTCTCCCATTTGAATATGCCAGACGGATATTTGTGTTCAGAGGCAGCATCTGTTGAGTAAATGAGGGTTATAGTTTTGAAACCTTCACTAGTTTTTAGTGGTGCATTTGAGGTGTTGTCTAAAAATTTATACTTATAGGTTCGGAACAGCTCAAACGATTCACAAAATTATTATGTGAAAGTTTTAGTTTAATTAATTCAAGTTTATTTGTATAGCGCTTTTTACAAAATAAATCGTTACAAATTAGTCAAATTCAAGACTCCACATGCTGCAAACTTTTGTTTAGACCAGTGGTTTTCAACCTGGTTTTCAACCCCTAGTGGGTCACGGTGATATTGCAGGCGGGCTGCCAATTACTATTAAAGAAATAATAATATTGTTAATATGTCAAAATGTCCAAGTCATAACATAACATAATTTCATATATATAATTAAATAACAAAAAATAAATATTAAACCGTTACTATGCTTCCACTATTCGAGCTCAATGACTGGTTTATGTCTGTTCTAGAGATGTTACAACTTTTGATAAAGCTCTAATTGGTTCTCTTTTGGAAATATGTTTCAAATTCATCCTGAATGCATTTATAACTGTAAAACATTTTAACGGACCGGGCTTTAAGGTGTGACGGATAGATACAACAAAATAAACAATAATAAACATGAATCCACTGTGTATTCATCGTGCCAACAACATAAAATTGATAATATATAATGAGCGAGTACATCATGAATCCATTTTTCAAACCGTGTTTTTGTCTTATCCTGAATCACTACGGTACACCTATAATAAGTGTTTATATTCAGACTATTTTAGTCTGGTTGGGGTCGGCAACGCTGCAGAGTAGCACAGTACCTGCGTGACTCGCCGCAGATGTAAACAGAGAGAAGTGGCAGCTTTAATGCAAGTTATTTCATCTTTCTTGTGCGGCCCGGTACCAAATGACGCACAGACCGGTACCTGTCCCCGGCCCGGGGGTTGGGGACCGCTGCTGTAAAGCATATCTGTGTGTCAAAATTGTGATTAAAATCTATCACAAATTTATTTCTGTTTTGTCCATATTGCAAAGCCCTAGTTAATTTGATAAATACAGTTAACAGCTTCTGAGTACTAAGTTATTAACCCAACAATAGCGAGGTCAGTTAATGTTTTTGCAGTGGGCCGCGAAAACATACGTGTTTGGTTGTGTCGGCCACGAGTTGAAAAAAGGTTGGGAACCACTGGTTTAGACTATATATTGTTTTGCCAATTTTATCGGCCGATATATCAGTATTGGCGAATATGCCACCGATAAGAACTTTTTACAGAAAATATAGACCCACCCCCACATGATTCTAATTTTTAGTTTTGCATGATGTTATGATTTATGGATAGGTCATTTTTAACAGCAGACGCTGTTTAACAGCTGATCTGTGCATCACTGCATGCATCTGTGGCACACCGGATCTGATCGCAGCAGCTTGTGTTTATACTAGCCACGCCCCTTCCCAGAATTCATGCTTATCACATCGATCACATCACATTTCTGTGATTCAAAGCTGAATTTTCAGCATCATTACTCACAATTATTTAGAAATCATTCTAATCTTACCAATTCAACTCTGAAACACTTTACATTTTTGTGTAAACCTATATTTAATTTCAGGATTCTCTGAAGAACAGAAAGTTCACATTTATTTGAAATGGAAATCTTTCTAACATTATTAATGTCTTCTTATGGTAACATTCAATCAATTTAATGTGTCTTTGCTAAATAAAACCATTCAATTTAAAAAAAATAGAAGAGAATAGAGTTGGTGTACCTGTTTGAGCTGCACCATGGTGAGAGTGAACAGGTTGACAAACTGCTCCTCATACTGGCTGACACTGACACCGGCGATCTCTGTCAGACACTTCAGAGTGATGTTCCGGAACATCGGAACATTCAGAAACTGTGGAATAATCACGAACACAAGCCATAAACTTTCTGGAACACTCAGTGATTTTCACTAAGTGAGAGGCTATAAATGTTGGAGCACCAGCTCGGACACAAAGCTTTGAGCAGAGGTCCAAAGAGAACAGCCAGCGCTCCAATGATTTCCCTCTCTTTCTTACGCACTGGCAAGCTGAACCAATGACAGTGCGCCTTTGTAAGAGGAGTGATGCCAGCCTGCTATCACAGCATTTTACTAAATCAAATAAGTTACAATTAGAGACCTCGAGTCACGTTACCTTGTACACCAGCGTGCTGATGAGTTTGGTCTCAAATATGTAGCCAAGTGGAATCCAGTTCAGGAAACGAAGGAGGGTCTCCAATGTGGCTTGGACCAGAGGGGCATTCTGGGAATTTTCCTGATGTACAAAGCATCAAGTCAGGTTTAGAAATGAGAGGCATGAAAATACTGAACTGCACATAAAGAACTAGTTCACCCAAAGAGGAAAATTGTGGATTATTAAGATGTTTTTATCAGCTGTTTGGATTCGCTTTCTGACGGCACCCACTCACTGCAGAACAAGTCATGCAAAGCTAAATTTCTCCAAATCTGTTCCCATGAACAACCAAACAAACAAACAAACTCATCTAAATCTTGGGCAGCCTGACATTAAGTACATTTTCAGCAAATTTTTGGGTGAACTATACCTTTAATACTAAAAACACTAATGTTGTAGTAATATGCTTGCAACATACCATGACAAACTGGCACAGCTGGAAGATTTGGGAAAATTCGTTGCACATACTGCAAAAAAAAAAAAAAAAAAAAAAGGGGATACAGGTTGAGCAAATATCACCACAAATATTTTGCCAACCACACCCTGCAAAGTCTGCAACTGTCACATATTGCAGGCATGTGTACCTGTCCTTCAGGTGCTTGGCTTTGACCTGAGTCATCTGCCCGCTGGAGAAGTCAAACACCTCCTCACTGAGGAGCTTCAGGATGATCATGTTGTTCTGACACAGGCTCTCACTGGTGCGACTCGCTCCCACAATGTCACTGATGAACGTGGGCCAGTGCTTCGGCCACTCCTGCTTCAGAATCTACACACAAAACATCAACAGCTTTAAATCCGTGAGCCCTTCGCTCTCACAATATAACAACCACAGATATACCTAAAACACACTCACCTGCACCAGGATCATGTTGAGCTTTGCTATGTAAACCCCTTCCTTCTGTAAGAGTACAAATACAAGTTAACATGGATGCATTCAGCAATATGACTAGTACTAATCAGGGTTATAGTTAACTGAAAAATTAACTAAATGCTAAATAAAACAATGGATTAAAGTTAGTTTATTTTAGTTATTTTATGTAACTTACTGAAAATGTTTTTTAATATTTTGGTTGCAACCATCTGTTTTTAAGTCATTTAAATGGTACAAATTGTAAAAACTAAGCATTTTTATTACCTCTACGCTGTTAGGATCAGAGGAAGTCTTGATAATCAGCCCAACGACATACTTTTTAATTCCTGTGGACAGAGAGAGATGTCTGTTATTTGTGCATTTCTTAAAAGTCATCAGGATTTCACATGACAGCAGTGTTATATAATGTGGAGGTGTACAATAAATCTTCCATAAAGACCAAAGGTCAGTGAGCCCAAATGTTCAGATTGAAGTCGTACGGTCCCTCACCATCACACTGGTTTCGAGGAAGAATCTTCCAGCGTGTTTTGATCACGGTCTCCAGTATCTGAAGAGCATAATACTGCAATACAAACAGCAAAATGAGTAAACATCAGTTTAACATGCTCACGGTTGGCATTTAGTCAGTTTGACTCTGTACACTGGCTAAATGCAGAAATAAACATTAATGTTAACATACTTTTGTCTTCATGTTCTGTGAGAACTCCAATATGGTGTCCACTCTGGTCCAGGCATCTGGGTGGTCCTTCAGGCTGGTGAGAACTTCTTGTGCCAGTCTTTGCTAAAATAATCGAAAACGAAAACCACTTTTGATGCACCGTACCTGTACATTCATAATTGTCTTGGATTTGGCAAATCGACTCGTACCTGAGATCCCACATCATAGTACATGGAGTTGACGACATTGTCCAGCAGGTTGATGTCTAGCTTTTGACTGAAGTCCAGCAACTGCCGTGCTGTGTGATCCGCCAACATGGTCATGTCTGCCGGCATAGAGCTGTAATACAAGACAGTCAACACCTTTTAGTTACCAAACATCAATAGTGACACATATGAAAATTCATCCTAACAGTTTACTAGTTGTTTAACCAGAATAATCTGCTAAAATCAGATACCAAACCAATGGCTCGAAACACGTGGGTCCACAAAACACTTCACTTAAGCATGCAGTTGTGCTGAAATACAACCGTTCTGCGGAGTTCACCTTTACAACTGCTACTTTTACTAGACAAACGCTTCTAAAAAAAGTGCTAAAATGGAACTTTAACAACTTAAATGTGTTCCTTTACAGTAAAAAAAACACACAAAAAAACACAAAGCTTAAACATGGATGTGAGTAAACAGACCTTCATATACACAAGTACTTTTTAGAAAGCAGCCCACTTGAATTCTAGTTGAGCGCCTTTGCAGTTACGGGCAACGACGAGGAACAAAACGCGTTTTCGTTTCTGTTCAATACTAGCAGTGTGTCAGCAAACTAGCACTTCATTCAACTCATTTATCACAGAAGATACTATTTATAACAGATAACCATTTCATAAAACACCTCAAGAACAACCTTTAACTTACCTGTTTTAACCAAAACTCCTTCACGCTGAAGAAAAACCCTACAAAAATGCTAACGTGGTTTGAGGATTAGCAACAAGGTTATTAAGTGTCCTGGAAACGTGCGTCGCGTCAAAACAAGATCAAGACGCGAGGTTAAAAAAAAGCGCCTAGTGTATTTATCTCATTTTACACGGATATAGTGTGCTTTGAAAATGCAATCTGAGCATCTAACGTTAGCAAGTTCAATTCAAATGCTAAACTAGCTGGTTACTCACTGTATAGCCAAACTCACTATAATGCGAAACAAACGATAAATGAAAACACAATTTCGGTGTTATTTTTTAACTATTGTCTTCAGTGATTGAGTCCAGGTCCTCTTTCAGTCAGCTGCTCGTGTTAGTTGATCTGACGGTTTACAGCTCGCTTTAACTACTCATTCCGTTTTATAACAACAGCATCAAACCAATCGTTAGTTTATTCTTTTGTCTAATGCAGAAAAACCGTTGTTTTGAACGCAGATATCTGCGAGAGACTGTGACCCAGCTCCTCTGTAGTCTCATGCATCACACGCAAGACCGGTTGAAACCGGTTCAGACTGGCGTATTCCATCTCGGTTTAGTTTTCACTCCGTAGCGCCGCGTAAAATTCGGACTGCGGTCACGCCCTCCGCTACAGCTGATTGGTCGGAGAAGGCGACGCGGAAGCCCTGCGCGCATGTGATTGGATAGAGGTGCCGTCAGTCAGGATTGATCCCGCCCAGCGCCCCTGGTCTCATGTGTGAGGCGGGTTTTGCAGCACAGCGTGAGCGTGTTGTGGGCTGGACCGCGTGGAGCATGGAAAATTACTGAGACGTTGCCTGTGATGAACAAACAGTAACTCACCATGATGTGTATTTTTAGGCTGTGGCTCATGTGTAAAATGTTTTATATGCTGGCATTTATATGAAAAGAAGTGCTAAACAATAAAATTGCAATAATACAGTTTATTTCCACATATTACGTTTCCCCCCCTCTTATTGCATTGTACAAACACTCTCATTTAATTTGTAACATATTAAATAATATTGCGTTTTGGCCCTTTGTTAAGTATATGATAGTGGACAGGCATTAATATATATATATATATATATATATATATATATATATATATATATATATATATACACACACACACACACTACAGTCATTACTGTATATCAAGTGAATGCCATGTAAACACATAAAAGATTAAATAAAAAAAAGGAAATTATACTTTGCATAAAGAAATATTTAAACTTATTATGATCAGTTGCATTTCAGCATTATTATTCTTATTATTATTAATAACTAAGCGCATTTCCCCTCAAACTTCCCATTACTCTAAGAAAATAATATCCTTTATATCACATAAATAAACTGTTAAATATACATAAACATTTTGGTTATCTACATTCTTTTGTTTTCAGCAGTAAATGCTGGCAGAATTTTCATTTTTGGGTGAACTATCCCGTTAATAAGGTTTGGGAGATTTTCTTTCTCACACATTATATATATTCAACAACTATTTGCTACTGAGGTAAATATGTAGAATAAAGCTAATGATCACTTTTCTCACTGTTTTTACTTTCACTACCCCTGCTGCTCTGGCTGTGCTTACTGCTGATGTCATCATCTTTATAACGCTCGTCCTGTTCCTCATCATCATCAAAATCCAGCTTGTCATGATATGAGTTGCCCTTCTCCTCATCAGTGTCATGACATTCACTGTGCCTGTCGTCCTCATCTCTGTCCATGTGTTCTTCCTCCATGTCATGGTCATACTCCTCATAATCATCTGCATAGTCTTCCAGAAGATCCCGCAGGTCTGGAAGTTCCTCATTATCTTCATTCCTGTTTTTACTGTAAAAGAATGAATGGAAACAACTCGGAGATGCTACGAAAAATAAATATGGTTTTAAATATGCAAAATTAGCAGTGTTTTCCTTTTTTGAAGAAGTGTTTCTTTTAATAAACTATGAGAGAATTGAGACCTCCTGGCTCTTCTACCTGTATGTGGGTGGAGTTTGGCTGCCGGAGTGGGCGGGGCTTGGGGTCTGTCTGTGTTTCAAGCCTTCAGGAGCTTTACTGCTGATAAAGGATTCACTCAGACCACATCCATGCAGAGTGGCAGAGTAGAGCTTCTGTGCTGCTCTCTTAGCATTCATCTGAGAAACAAAGAGCTTTGCATTATCATCACAATGAACATTTCGAGTAGAGATGCATGTCCTCTCTTTTCCTAAAAGGAACCTTTTTCTGAGTAAAAAAAAAAACACCAAAATAAATTACAATTAAAAAAAATTCAAATATTATATAATAAAAATAAAAAAAACTCACCTGTGCCACCTGTTCCAGTAACAGGGGTCTTCCCTTCACTCTTTCCTGGATTTCTCTCATCTCCTCCTGGTACTCTCTTTGTCTCTGAAGATCTTGTTTCCTGTTCCCATGTGCACATGTAGATGAGCATTTATAATAATAATGATACTATATATATAGATAAATGTACGTATATATATATATATATATATATATATATATATATATATATATATATATATATATATATATATATATATATATATATATATATATATAGGTAGATCGACCGACCGATATTATATGCATGCAATCTGCATCTGAAAATGAAAATCTCTGCAATGTTTCAAAAACTCATGCACTTTTAAAAATAAAAGTTCTTAAGGGAGTTTTCATAGGAATGCAATAGAAGAAGGATTAGCGTGAAGGATATTTTAATAATCTAAGAATCTTTTCGTGTGATGCTAAGGTTCCATGGATGTTCTTCACAGAATCACCAACTCCAGTAAAGAACCTTTACTTCTAAAAGTGTTGTTTGAGGTAAACGAAGAGCAGCTCATGAAAAGCTGAATTGTTTTACCTGAACTCTTTTAGTTTGGATGGGCATGTCTGGGCCAGGGTCATGTGCGGGTCGTTCGCCTGGGCTCGCTTTGTGATCACTTTTTGTAGTCTCTTCTCTCTCTGTTTCTGCTTCTCCTTTAATTTCTCCTCCTCTTCTTCTGCTCGCTTTCTCTGCTCAAGAACCTTTCTACTCATAGGGGTTAAGAGCTGTCAGAACTGAACTTTATGAAGAAGGGAGTCCTGTAATGGGATGGTGCTAAGGTAAGCCAGCAGGGACAGGGTTCGGGAGCAATCGACAGGTGCTGCCTTCAAGTCATGTCACAATGACCACATTTCTTAGTACCACCAAGTGGGAAACTCATACATTTTTTGAGTGCCAAATCTTCAACTTTTATCAAAAATGTGCACTTTACAGTTTAGTTTAAATACTTAAGAAATCTTAAAAATATGAAAGATTTTCTTCATGCTGAGAAAAAAAAATTATTTTCCTTTAAACTATATAAGACTGTAGTATACTATTTTAATTCTGCCTTTGTGTTAGAGCTAAAAACAATCTTTGTCAGGAAGTGAAATGGAGAAATAAATATGAATTTATTAAACACTTCCATTTCATTTTGACTGATCTTGAATTCATTTCTGAACTTGTACGTATGAACCTCCCATGAGGACTTGAGGGCAGCAAGAGGACTGAGGAGCATCGACAACATTCCCAGTGAGGTTTTCTACTGTTAATGGGGTTATAAATGGGAGACACACTGGCAGGGAAAATCACACTCCTCCTTAGCAATTCCAAAAAGCTGGAGACACAGGACTTCACTTGGAAAGTTCTAGAAGGGTGAGGGTTTAAACCAGGGCTGGGCATCACAGTTACCTCACAGCTTCTTGCCGTTTCTTGGCTGCATCTGTGATTTTAGCAGACAAGCATTCCTGGCTTCCAGACAGAGAGGAGCAAAGGGAAGACGAGGGCGTTCTGGGCGAGAGAGCAGGTGGGGTCATGAACGGCCAGCGCGATAGTCTTGGGCTCTTTATCTCTGCCTCGATATCTGCCATGATGCGTTCTTTGTGTGAGGCGATATTAGCTGTGCGCAGCTGGAAGGGTTCGCATGCTGTCACGGGCCGCACTTCTTTGCACTTCGCCAGCTGCTTCCGAAACCTCCTGTAGCTGCCGTCGAAGTCCGGTACTTCGGTGTTGATCTTGGGTCTGTGTGTCTGCTCTTCATCTTCGGCGGCTTTGTGCACCTGTTTCTCACTAAGCTGTCGCGCAAGCATGCTAGGAGGCATGGATGCACTGTGAAGCAACTCCCTCGCCCGCATCTGCATCTTGATGGCCCGGTAGAGCTCCTCCTCCTTCTGCTGCTCGCCCGACGCGGCCTCCTTCACTGTCCGTGGGACGGGTTTGGCCTTGAAGGGGCATTTCCTTCTCTCCTCTTCCTCTCGGTTGTGTTTGAGCATTTGCTCACGGAGCTTGGCCTCCTTCTGCTCTTTCTTCAGCCGTTCGCGCTCCAGGAAGCTGAAGGGTCTTTGCGAGGTGTGGAGACGCTGCTGCTCCAAGTCGCGATGAAGCCGCCTGCGCTCCTCGTCGCGCTCCTGCAGCTCCTCGTACAGCGGGAGGCGCACGTGTGCAGGTGCCGGACTGGCGCGGAACTTCCTCTGGCACTCGGTGAGCTCCTCCACCTGCCGTCGGAGATCTGCGTTCTCTTGCTCCATCTCTGAACGTGATTTTATGCCTTTCTTGCGACGTTCTGCCTCACGAAGGGTCATGTGGAAAGGCTTGGGGACTGTTACTCTCGGATGCCAACACTCGTCTACCATTTGCTTGTGTTTTTTTAGCCGTTGACCCTTGGTCCTACCCTTGAGTTTGCTAGCAGCCTGGCAGTCAGCAGGCAAGCTCTGCAGTGAGGATGAAAAGTGGTGCCATTGAGGTGGAGACAGCTTATGCACGCTGAAGTCCTGCCACATGTTCTTGATGTGTTCTTTGGGTGAGATATGAAGGCCTTTCTCAGTGTTGCCGTTGTCAGCAGTGCACTCTTCATCAGACAGGTCAGAAAGATCTGAAGTTCGCCGCAGCTCCAGAGCAGACCGGGCTTTTTTCAGATTGCTGGTTATCACTGGAATCCTTCCTTGTGGGGAACTATTAAACATAAAATAATGTTAATAATCTTTTCATTTCCATTTAAATTTAAAGGAACGTTCTGCACTACTTGTTCACATGTTAGAGGTCAGTAAGTTGTTTTTTTATTCTGCAAGGATGCATTACATTGATCAAAAGTGATAGTAAAGATATTTACAAATATTTATATATTAAACCAGTGCTGTTCTTTTGAGCATTCTGTATTCAAAGAAACCTGAAAAAAAAAAAAAAATTCACAGATTCCACAAAAAAATGTCACAACATTGATGATAATGATCAGAAATAATTTTTTGGGGCAGCAAATCAACATATTAGAATGATTTCTGAAAGATCACGATACCGAAAACTGTAGCTATGATACTGAAAATGTAGCTTTGCCATCAAAAGAATAAATTGCATTTAGAAAGAAAACAGTCTTCCTGAATTGTAATAATATTTCACAGTATTACTCTTTTTACTGTACTGTTTTGATCTGTTGCCTTGGTAAAAATAAGAGACAACTTTCTCAAACTTTTGAAGAGTTGTGCATACCTAGAAAGCCCCAAAAAATGTGTGTGTTGAAAAATAAATATTTTTTAATGTCTAAACTCACAGATTGCTCCGATCACTGTTGTCCGCAGAGCTCACCCCCTTGAGGTCCAGTTTCTTGCGATACATGAGTTCAAGTTCGGCCATCGTTTGGAGGTGAGCCTTCTTCAGCTGCTCTAGTTTACGGTAGTAATCTTGGTTTGAGAAGTAGAACTCCCTGAGGTCGATGTGATCGCCCGTCACGCGGTAGTCTTTGATCAGCAGTGCATTGCTGTCTTTGACAGGAGGCTCATCAGTCCCCAGCTCAGATCCAGAGTCATACTCAATCTAGGTAGATACACACAATGAAAAAACAATGATACTTTCACTTTAATCCATATCATAGGTTGGTAATCAGTACAATTCTTTAAAATGTTTTTTACGTCACAATCTTTTTTGTGTGTGTGAAATTCTTCTCTTGAAAACAGTTTTGTGTGGTCAGTAGTTGTGTGTAACACAAGATGAGCCTCTCTCTGTGTGTAAGCTGTTAATCTGCAGGTCTGTCATCTTTAAGGACAGATGGCAGATTGTGTTCTTCATTCATACCAGAGATTGCCTCACGGTTCTTCAGTTTCACCGTACTCAACATGAAACTAACACTACATTACACATGTTTATACAGGCAAATAATTTAAAACATGTTTAAAATGCAAACCATAACCACTAACACAAAGGCCTGTTGATTTACTTCATGATTAGGATAGCATACTTACTAAACTCTTCATCATGTCAGGTCATAACAGTCAATCCTTCCTCTTCATCATCATTAGTAAGCACTTTAATCACCTCTAGTGTATAACACAACTATTGTTTTCAATATTGTATCATGTTTAAGCCCAAACAACGTACATTGTTGACTGAAACCCTCCAAATTAGGGTTTTTGTCTTTTTAATACGCCTGAAGTATTTCCATGATCGTTTAATCAATATAAAAAGCTGTTTATTAGCTTTTTGTCACCTCTGTCTCATAGTGGCTGTTGTCCATGCACGCGCGCAGCGACCGCTCCCGCTCATACTGAGCTAACGGGACTTTAGTGTGCGGATCCACCGGCGTCTTCAGACAGGACATCACCAGGACATTAGTGCGGTGGGACTTCTTCATATCCGTCTCTTCCTCCAGACTGATACAATCAAATGAATCAAGACTGACAGGTGCACGTCTCCTTGACGACCTCGTAGCGTGGGGAAGCCGCAGCAGTGACGCTCAGCCGCGGGAGCGCGCACGTATAACACCGCCTCTAACGGTTTATTTCTGAGGGTCCGGAGTTTTGAGTTTATTTAAATAAAAAAAGAAGACGGTATTTTTCAAGAGTACTACACTAATGTATGTCCAAACGAATTAAATTGAAAAATAGTAATGATAATCTAGCTAGTTTTAAACCCTTAAAATATCCGATGGCCACACCACCCTGGACCACAAAACCAGTCATAAGGGTCAGTTTTTCGAAATTGAGATTCATACATCGTCTGAAAACTAAATAAGCTTTCCATTGATGTATGGTTTATTAGGATAAGGAAATATTTGGCCGAGATACAACTAACTTTATTAGAAAATCTGGAATCTGAGGGTGCAAATTAATAAATATAATAACAAATCGAAATATTGAGAAAATCAACATTAAAGTTTTTTTTTTATTATTATTTTTTCTTCTCAAATTAAGCAACGCATATTACTAATCGAAAAATTACGTTTTAATTTATTTATGGTATGAAAGGATCTTTACTTGGGATTTCCAGTTACATTACAATAAATACTTGTTTTACATTTACATTTATTCATTTAGCAGACGCTTTTATCCAAAAATCTGCTTAATGAAAGTGAATTTTTTTTAATTCATTATACATTAATGAATAAATGTAAATACATGTTTTACCCTTGTGCAACCTTATGGACATTTTGTCTTTTTCAGCTTTTTTATATAACTTTGTGTTAATTCCAACTGCAAACCTTTTGGCACAACTTCCATTTCCTTTAATAAATCAGTTTTGCACAAGGTGAACAAACATGTCCCCATTGAAAACCATTAAAACCTTTTTAAAAATCACAGTAATTGTGAAATGATGCAATTTCTGTAACAAAAAAAAAAAAAATTAAGGTTTGGCCTATAAAGCAAAAGTTCTCTTTATTGCAGTTTCTGCATATTTGGCAATTGGATAAATAATGCAGCTATAATTGTGTTATGTGTGTCAGAGTGAGGTTTGTATAGTGTAGTGTCATAAAACAAAACAAAAATAGTTTGTGGCTGTGCATTTGTTCTTGTAACATTTGAAAAGAGAAAAACTCTACTGCAAATCACAAACCCAGCCACACTGTGTGCACCTGCAGAGTTTTGCTAGAATCTAATGGGGAAAAGTTGATACTGCGCCCAAACAAAATCTTACTGAATGCTCATATTTTTGGAACACAACTTTAGTTTTATGGATTCGATTTTCTAGCAAGTAGAGTTCAAATATTGAATCTTAAATATAAAATATTGTTCATAAATAATTTTCATTAACTTAATCTCTAAACCTTTGAAGGCTAAAACTTTATCCAAGTGCGAATCATTAGATTTCAGACTTTCTCGAGCCGTAGAGCAGAGTCCTGCCTCTGATCAGATAAGACGATTAAACTAACAAGATTAAACTTACTGACATGCAGTAATACACTGACCACGATAACCACCATGTAAATGAATGACTACATGGACCACGTATATCAAAGCCAAATAACAAGAAGAGTCAAGAGTAACTGTGTCAAAAACAACGTTTTATTAAATTATTCCAGGTAACAGCAACACACAGGACAGATCAGTTGGTCTTATCGGGGGTGCTAGCATGGGGTTGGATCTTCCTTCACTAATCACATTCACTTTATCGTGTGTTCACCTGCAGAGGAGACGAGTCATTAATGCTTGTGCATTTGCAGTCAACATAGGTACTTATTTTAGGGTCCTTTAAATACTCATTAGACTTTGCAAATCACTCACGAGATCATCGATCTTGAGGACGCTGCGGACCGTTTCAGTGGAGAGGGTGAGTGCGCTGATGGAGACCAGCAAAGGCTGAACTACCAGCTCCTCCAGGATATTAGAGATCCCACCCTGAGAGACCAAAAGACACGTTAAAATTGGAGGAGTTTGTCAGAAAGCAGCACTGTTGAAAACTAATGGTTGAAAGTCACACCTTGCGGACGTTAATCCCGGCTGTTTTCTCTCCCTGTGCGTGTCTGTTGCGCAGCTCCGTCACAGTAGAGATGGGATTAAGACCAGCGTTCTCTGCCAGAGTTGAGGGAATGATCTCGAGGGCATCGGCGTACGCACGCACACAGTACGCCTCCATGCCAGCCAGACTGCGGGCATATTCTGCTAACTTCAGCGCCAGCTCAATCTCTGGAGCCCCACCGCCGGCGATCAGAGCCCTGCAGACGCACAGGAAGAGGATGAGTTAGCAAACAGCTTCTACTGACGCCAAGGTTTCACCCAAAAACAATCGCTGATGGCCAATCAATCACTGTGGTCTTCACATCAAAATAATCCCACATATTTACTTAGAATGGTTCTTGACCTGTACATATTTCTCTCCTGATTCAGACCAGACTTCTTTTTCCACTTGAGAAAGCATTATAGATAGAGACTCCTGTTTTAGCTGGAAACATCAGTTTAAAGTGGATTTGCTTCTTTGCTTCACAATACATTAATTGATGGACTGGAGTGGTGTGGATTATTTAAATGTGTTTATCAACTGTTGGGACTCCCATTCTGACGGCACCCATTGGTGAGCAAGTGATGGAATGCTGCATTTCTCCTAATATGCTCCCATGAAAAAACTGGAAATGTTCATTTTTGGCTGAATTATTTCTTTAATGCTAGTTACCAAATCATGCCAAAGCTGGAAATAGTCAAACATCAGATACAATTTGTTCAGAATATGATTAATAATATTTATTTTTCTGTTGAAACTCTATAAAATCACTGGAGTCTCGACATCTGTGTTACCTCTTCTTGACCAGACAGCGGATGACGCAGAGGGCGTCGTGGATGGATCGCTCGGCCTCCTCAATCACCAGTTTGTTGGAACCACGGACGACAATACTGACCGTCTTTCCTGGATTTACACAGCCTGTGATCTACAAACACCAATCAAACACTGCTGTCATCACCCGGCACAGACAGAATAACACCACATGCATCTGAAGTATCGGTCTATAAAGAAATGCTTAATCAAACAATGTCAAGTATGCATGAGAAAAACAAAACAGCTGTTCAGCTGGAGATGCATGTAGGTTACCTTCACTAGTTTGCCAGATCCGTCCAGGTTAACCTCTTCAGCGAGCTCTGCTGTTCCCAGCATCTCTGGAGTGAACTGGTCAATATGAGCTATAGGTTTGGTGCCAAGAGTCTGATGGGACAGAAGACAAAAACTTGTTTTAAAGACTGTTTTAAATGTGTAAAAAAAACATTTAATTGTTTCATGGATATACCTTGCAGATGAATTCAATGTCCTCCCTCTCAATGTCTTTAACCACCATGATCTTCATCTTATTCAGGAAGTGAAGGGCCAGGTCACTCAGAGCATCTCTGAAAGAGCCATCACAAACACCATGAAAACCTTCGATAAAATGTTATACATGACAATAGTTATGCAGTTTAACAATTTTAAATTAGTGACTGTGTGATGGTGCTTTGTGGTGATTTTGTACCTCAGGATGGATTTCTGGATGAGCAACATAGTGCAGCCGGCTTTCTTAATCTGTTTGACCAGATTGAGGATGTAAGCTCTCTCCTCACGGAGCACACGGTCCATCTGAGCGTAGTCCGACACCACAATCTGGTTGTCCATCTGTCCCGACAGAAGCATCACACAAACCCATTAACACAACGACTTGAGTCTTCAACACAAATGGCTGCTTATATATATATGAGTTTGAAGCATGGTCACATACATCAGTTTTGGGAGGGGACAGGCAGAACTGGATGAGGCCGATTTTGGCCTTCTCCACACGGGACACTCCAGTGTTCACCACACTCTGAGTCAACACCAGACCCTCCACCAGCTCACAGTCATCAATGGTCCCTCTGCAAACACAAACACAGCAATGAATTTGCTTTGCAAAGAGAAACTACTGATTTCTGCGGTCTAACAACTGACTGAGCGATATTTCAGTTCTATCCTGCGTCTCACCCGAGTTTCTTGACGATGCGGATGTCGCGGAGATCTACGCTGGTGGCGGTGGCGGGGTCGATGACCTTCATGACGGCGTCGACACTCATGGGTGCGAGCAGGCTGGAGTACTGGGACACCACCTTAGAGCAGAGCGAGGTGGTGGCGCTGTTCAGAAGAGTCTCTCGGTCACTGAGCTGCACCGGCTGACTGATGGACGTCAGGACCTCCACACCTTTATCTACAGCCTTCTGGAAGGACTCGGAAATGATGGTCGGGTGGATTCCTGGCAGGAAAAACAGAGAGGAAAGATCGTGCTGAATCTGTAGGCACAAATAAACATCCCTATGACAAATGAAGAATTATACACATATACACACACACATATATATATATATATATATATATATATGGCTACCATCAACTGTTCAACCACCAACATGGTCTACTTCTGTGTTTAACAGAAGAAAGAAACTTAAATGTTTGAAACAAGTGGAGGTTTAGCAATTGATGACAGAATTTCATTTTGGGGGGAAACACTACCCCCCATGTTGCATAAAGATGTAATGTTACTAAAGCTTACCTCTCTGTAGCAGTTTAGCACAGGCATCAAGAAGAGCTCCAGCAATCACCACCACTGATGTAGTGCCATCACCAGCCTCGATATCCTGAGCTTTAGACAGCTCCACCATCTGAAACACACACAGAAACATCCCATAATACTCCAGACATTCACTAGGGCTGGGAATCATTTGAAATCTCTCAATCTGATTCAATTCTTGGGTTTGATTCCATTCAGATTTTTTTTCTTCTTGATGTGCTGCACTGCTCTCATTGCTGACTTCTGCCTTTTATGTTTCAGTAATGTAACAACAACATTGTTAACTTGCACTGAGAACTTTTATTTATTAAATATGTGAATCAAATTAAAGAGGTAAAACAAAGATTCATAATGCACATGCAATTAAACAGACAAGTCCAGCTATGAAGAAACCAATTCAAATTCAGGAAATCTAAACAATATTCATTTTTGTTTAGCATCTTCAGGTTATGTTAATAAAGAATAACATCTCAGAATCAATGCTTTACCATTTTAGCCGCTGGATGCAGCACCTGCATCTGTTTGAGGATCGTGGCCCCATCATTAGTGATGGTAACGTCACCCTTTCCATCCTGAATCTGCAGAGAATAAATATATTCACAGACATGCAACCAAGTCAAGTTAAGCAACGAACTTTCATAAATAAGATTTATATCAGGTAATCATAAAAAACAAACCATTTTATCCATGCCCTTAGGGCCCAGACTTGTTCGAATGGCATCTGCGACAGCTGTCAAACAAAAGAAAAATTACCAATCATAAATCATTACACCTGCTGCCATAAAAAATACAAACACACATATACACAATCTATTTAAATATGAAATAAATCATATATAAACGTTTTTAAAAAATTTTTAAATAATTTAATTTCTGATATTAAGATACTATTAAAAAAATTATGTTGTGGGATGATCTTTTCTTAAAATATTTTTGAATACTTTTACTTTATTTAAGCCTTTTTGTGTGTGTTCATGCCTGTGTTGTCATAAAGAAGACCACGCCTTATAAGGACACAAGTGAGTGTGCATTGAGATTATGAGGAACACAGCTTCATTTTCCTCATCTAACACTGCCGTGTTTGCAGAAACGAGACAAATGTGTGCATCGCGGTCATGTTTGTAATGCGAATAGAGGATTTCTATTGACTCGTACCTCCACTACATGTCATGAGCTGCAGAAATACACTGAAATAAACCCCTGTGACTGCTCCTCACAGCTTCAATCTGAATATTATGAATATTTCTGAATATTAAATCTCTTTAATCCCTCACCTTTCCCGGCGTTGATGTTGCTGAAGCGGATCTGGGCGGGTTTGTCGCGGTCCACATACGCGCCTCCTTTGTTTTTAGACCCGTTTGCAGACGACAACGCTTCAGGCATGATGGATGATATTTATATTGTTTCGTTCCGCAGAAATCACAGGATGAGATGGACGCTCTCCGGTGTCTGAGGGCGGTCTGTGCGGTTCGGATGGGTTCAGATAACGCTCGGCTCGGAAATCCGAAGCAGAACCTTCCAGATCCACCGGTGGCGACGCGAGCAGAGAAAGGACCCCGAGCGTGACAGTGCGGCGCGTGAGGATGACGTTTAGGGGGTGTCTTAAAACATGCCCAGCGTGAATGCAGTTTCAGTGTAAGGAAATGTTTTATAGTGGGTCAAGAACACCCGTTTATACATATATGTCATTGTTTTATGTTTTGTTCGATTATTTATAAAATAGAAATCTGTGCAGGTTCTGTACAATTGGTTCAATATAAAGTTAGTTTTAGACAGTGAGCTGTGTTCATAAACACACGTGTGTCTCTATCTCTTTCACTGAGCTTTGACTGAAGCACTGAAGCGATCTAGTGAAGGTAAGCTGGACGATGAGCATGTTTAAAGCCCGTTCATTCAATAATACAGCTGCCGTTTCTGTTTCTTATATAAATATTGTGTCATAAACTGATGTAGCTCTGATGATGTCCTGTTATAGACATCGTTTCATGGAAATCCAAAATATTTTGTCCTTTTCTTATCTGATGATGATGTTATGTTTATCTGTCTCCATCTCTGGGCTTCTTCTTCTTCTTTTTATGCATTAGCGAATCTGCACAATATAATTAAAGCATCACTGATGTGAATTCACGGAAATACTAGATAATAGTTTGCTTTAATGAAAATAATAATAACGCAAAAAAGCATAAATGGCATGTAGTTGAGCAAAGTGTTAGACAGACTCAATCATTACAAATAAAAACAACTTATATAAATCCTTTTAGAGTTCTTGAGATTTAAACAACATGCATTGTTGCAAATTAAACGAAATGCATTGTACATGTTTGGAGTGTTTTTCAGAATAAATGATGATAATAATAACATAATATTTGTAAATGTTATGGCATTTTATAAGATTTAATTGTATATTAAAGGTATGCAATTTATGTTTGCCACACAACTACAATTTTTTAAAAATATGATTCTCATTAAAAAGTTGTCCGTAATTAACAACAGATACATATGTTCACATTTTCATGAAACATAAGTAAGTTGCATGGAAATACAAAATTATTTTTTATAGATTGAAAAAGTATTAGATTTTAGTTGGCATAATAAAATGAAAAACAGAGGTTGTGTTTTCAGTTTAGCATCCTATATGAACTATTCATCACATCAGTAAACACTGTTACATTTATTTAAGACACATTGCATTATATTTAATGATATGTTTTAGTCTGAAGCATGCTCAGACTTTGTGAAACTATGATTCTCATGAAAACAACAAACTAACATATATTTATTAAAAATATTCTTTTTTAAATTGGCATAATGCGTTATTACACATTTTGAGACTCTGTCTTTGGTTTTGCATCTTGTGAACTAATCCAAATTTTTTTGTCGTTAACTTTAAATGTTGTAAGGATAAATTTATTTAGGACAAATTTGCATAACATTTAATGCTATATTTTGCCTTCATTCTCTTGTTTTTTCAGCAGTATGCTGTCCCTCAAAGAGAAGGACAGGCCCATCGTCAGAAAGCTGTTGTGCGCCGGCTGCTGTGTGAGATGCGTTCTGCGCTTCTGCTGTGTGGGAAGCAGCTCTGCTTACAGACGATCCTCCCAGGTCTCTCACGTCCAACCGTTTCCTGCAAATCACCAGGTTTTGTGTGATATAGCTGCATCATTGTGTGTGTATGTGTCAGTAATGAACATTCCCATTTGTAGGACTTACACAAGGAGCTTCTGGCCTTCATCAGTGAGGAAAACAGCCCTGAGTCCCATGATGCCTCTGGTGAGGAGAGAACCAGTGACGCCCCGCCGAACAAACGCATGAGAACGGATGAGGATTCTGTCACAGCAGCGCAGACGGACTCAGACATTTGTCCTGTCTGCTTAGGAGTCCTGCAGGACTTCTGTGATCCCACCTTTGCCAAACAGGTGTTTTTATTTTTTCGTTTTATCAGACTGATCTGTATTCTGCTGCTGTGTGAACATAGTTTATGAATTTAATTACCTGCAGGTATCAGATGCTGTGAAAAAACAACAGTACGAGTTTGACAGTCTGGTGCTGACAGTTTCTCTTCCCGCTCAAATGTCCGTCAGAGAGGTGAGTCTATTTGCTGAAGCACATCACACTTCTACACAAAAATTTATGAAAAATGTAAAACATGATTGAACTATATTTTTGTACTCAGGATCATCAAATAAAGTAATATTAGTCTATTTTTCAAGATGCATGGCTCTGTTTTTATTTTATGCTTGAAAATGTGTTTCTCTGTACATATCTACAGCATTCCTGCTGGTTGCATGTCAAAAAAGAAGTCAGGTACGTAAGCAGCACACATCTCCCATCATCCCTAGCGGCGGCAGCATCCATATGAAGTCCCATAATGCTGTGTTTCCAGGGAGAAGAGCATGTGTTTGGGTAAAGAGGATGTCATCCAGGTGAAGGACGCATTCAAGTGGGCTGTACAGGGAAAGATCGGACAGGAACTGGGAGCTGCTGTCGTGGCCAATGTTAGTGCTTCTCACATTGACTCTGACTTTCTGAACGATTCTGTTATTGAATCTCTTGGTTCTGTGATCCACAGAGTCCATGTGAAGTGAGCGTCGGATTTATACATCCAGAAACACAGGAGGACTGTCATTTCCTGTACGTGGGTCAATGACAGGAAGTGTTTGTGTAATCATTTTTCTATAACTTTTGTGGCAGACGATACTAAAATTTTTGTTGAAAGTGGAGCATTTAAGAAGTTTTGCATTCCAATGTTTGCTTAATGCATGAATTTGAATTTACTGGTCTTGCAATTATGTAGAATGATTCCATATGATGTCACTTCCTGTTCAACACAGATGCGTCTTTCTTTCTTTGTACAGAGCAAATGCATGTCCAGACTGTTTCAAACCCACCAAAAACAAAGCGGTATGTGTTCCCATGTTGTGTTTCTAGTCTTCAAAATCACGTGAGACCGCTTTGAATATGAAAGTAGTGTAGCTGCGTTCCTCTTTGTCTCTCAGTCCATCTTCACCAGGATGGCGGTGGTCAAAGCTCTGGAGAAGATCTCCGAAGAGAAGTTTAGCAGGTGTGTGTTTTCAGTTTCCTGCTCACATGAGACCTGAGTTTTTGAGCGTTCCCTTTCAGTGTGTGATTTATTGTGTGCAGGCATTACCCATGTCCACCAAAGAAAGCAAACACTAGATGTACAGCACTGGACACCACATGTCTCCACACATCTGTTTTCATAGCAGGTATGGCCAAAAAAGCTACTATGTATATTTATTGTGAAATAATATTGCAATTTAAAATAGCTGTTTTATATGTGAATATATGTTAAAATGTTACATCAGTCTTCAGTGTCACATGATCCTTAATTAATCAGTCTAATGTGCTGATCTGCTGCTCAGGAAGCATTATTATCAATGCTGAATACAGTTGTGCTTCTTTTTGATTAGAATAAAGGATTCTTTAATGATTAGAAAGTTCAAAAGAACAGCATTTATTTATAAATGTAGGTCTCTTGATACCTTATAAATGTCTGACGTGAGATTAATTGAATGCATCCTTGCTGAATAAAAGTAATGTCTTTCTAAACATCTTCTGAACTTGTCTCTGCAGGTCGGTATAATAAGTTTTCGCGGGAGCTGCCGCAGACGCCGTGGGTGATCGATGGAGAGAGACGGATGGACGGATCGGTGGAGGAGCTGATCGCTGCTCCTCTCCTGTCTTCCTTCAGAGCTGACGGTAAGCATCTGTGTGTGGGTGATTTTATTGGTAACTATAATTACATGATATTTTGCTGAGTGTGTTATAGTGCTGGTACCTTAAGGACTGCTGTTTGATAAATGGCTCCTAGAGTTTTTGATATTCTTCATATTATGGGTGGTGATCAGATCACATGGATAGAAATGACTTTTTTTCCCCCCAGTAAGTTTAAATTTATTTTTACATTTTATGAGCAGGTTTGCCTTATATAAAGGGATTTTTTTCTATTTATCTTTTGAGTCTGTGGTATATTAAACACAAAACATTGAATACTGTTATTTCAAATTACTTAAATAGTAGTAACATATTTTAAATGTGAAATGAAAGCCACCAGTAGGTGGCAGCAAGTCACTGTTAATGTAATTTAATTGTAATTTACGTGTCTCTTCCATGTAGGTTTTAACTTCTCATCTTCAGGACGGGAGGATGTGGACGTGAGGACTCTGGGAAATGGTAAAACACAACAGAATCTGTGTATTTCCACACGTAATTGCTTCTGTTTCCTGTATTTTACAGAATCAAGGTTTGTGTTGATGTGGTCATGTAAAAGTCGTAATGTATGTGTTGTTTTTGTGGTTTCTCAGGTCGACCGTTCGCTGTGGAGCTGCTGAACCCCCATCGAACCAAATTCAGCAGAACTGAAATCAAACATCTACAGGAGGTGCAAACGTTTACCCAAAAATAAAAATGTGCTGGAAGTGTACTCGCCCTCAGGCCATCCAAGATGTAGATGAGTTTGTTTCTATTGAAAATGTAGCATTGCACCACTTGCTCATCAATGGATGCTCAGCAGTGAATGGGTGCCGTCAGAATGAAAGTCCAAACAGTTGATAAAAACATCACAAAAATCCACAAGTAATCCACACAACTTCAGTCCTCAGGGAAGTGAAAAGCTGCATGTTTGTAGGAAACAAATCCATCATTAATGTTTTTAACTTCAAACCATTGCTTCTGGCTAAAATATGAGTCCTCTGTCCATAATATTGCTTTCTCCAGCCTTTCGCTTGGTCTGAATCAAGAGAGAAATATGCACAGATCAAGCACAGGTTGAAACTATTCTAAACAAGTAATGTTGGTAGATTTTGATGTGAGAGGAGAACAGATATACTTTTTAGACTTTTTATGGATCACAGACTTGTATTTTGGCCAGAAGGATGCAAAAATTACTTTAACATGTTGTTTGAACATAAATGTGTTTTGGCGTTGTGTGTACACAGCCACCCTATAACGATAAAACCCCACTCGGGGATTGTTTTAATCCCTATAAATAATATCCCCTTTCTCATATTTTCGCCTGAATCATTTGTGATCCCAGAAGAAGTGAGAAAAAGGATTTTTTTTTTGTTAATCTTTGCAAATTGCCTTTCCTCATAATATGCTAGTTAGCAAGTTATGCAGCTTAAGTTTACAGCCTCTCAGAGAACAGCTGGTCACCCAGGAAGAGAGGGGCGGGGTCAGCAGAGCTCATTAGCATTTAAAGAGACATGCACAGAAATGGCTTGGTGTGAACATGATTTTCACAAGGTAAAAAGGGTGTTGTTTTACACTACCATTGAGAAAGTTTATCCAAAGTATGTGATAGACTTTTCATTAAGACCCTTACCAATCATATCAACTTGTGGAAAATGGGCATGCAATGACCCCTTTAAATTTAAAATGCATTAATGCCGGCCTGAGGGTGAGTAAAGTTTTAGCAAATGTTCTTTTCAGGCTAACCATTTCTTTAATTTCAGTCGCATGCTCACAAAAATATATTGAAACCACAAAGCTGCTCATGTGAACTTTGGCTCCTGTTGTCTTCTGTCCCACAGACAATCAACCAGTCGTCTGATAAAATTAGAGTACGAGACCTACAGATCGTTACCAGGTGTGTGTGTGTTGCATATAAGTAAAAATATCTATTTATTGTGAAAGATCTATGTAAGAAACTGCTTTTTGAGGCATGTGTTGGTATCTCCAGAGATGCAACAAGCCGCATGAAAGAGGGTGAAGAGGAGAAGACGAAAACCTACAGCGCCCTCATCTGGACGGAGAAGGCCATCGACAGCCCTGATCTGGAATTCCTCGCAAATATCAAGGTGTTGCTGAACTTTCTGACCTGTTTGAGCTGGACGCATGAGAAGAGACGTGCTGAAGACTGTGTGTGTGTGTGTGTTTAGGATCTGAGGATCGCTCAGAAGACTCCACTGAGAGTCCTTCATCGCCGGCCGCTGGCTGTCCGACAGAGACTCATCCACTCCATGAGCACCATTTACCTGGACCAACACCACTTCACCCTAAAGCTGTGCACACAGGCCGGCACGTATCCTTACAAAATACAGGAAAATGTCTGGTTTTTGTGTGAATTGTAGAATGTATTTTCTTCCTTTGATCAAAGCTGTATTTTCAGCATCATTCCTCCAGTCTTAAGTATCACATGATCTTCAGAAATCATTCTCATGTACTGATTTGCTGCTCAAGAAAGATGTTTTATTATTATAAATGCTGAAAACAGTGGTGCTGCTTCATATATTCTTGTGGAAATTGTTGCATTGGTTTCCCTTCACTTGCAAAACGCTGCAGTTACATTAAAGAGTTTGTGCACGGAGACTTCGGCCGCACGAAACCCAACCTCTGCGACCTCATGAAAACGGACGCTGATATTCTGGAGCTGGACGTCGAGGTGTGTTTTAGTTCATATTTAATATCAAGAACTGCTTTGGCTGCATGATAAGTTTGGTAGCTCTCAAAGATTTGATCTTTCTGTCTGTGTGTTTCAGTCTGTCGACATCGACTGGCCTCCTGCTATTCCGGATTGACATTTGGGATTTCGAGAATAGTTTCATGTATGTCAGGACTATATATTCCTGTCATACAGTTCTTCGTTAGTTTGACTGTTGATTGGTTGAATTCAAGCAAATGGCACTGAATGCATTTTCTTTAATAAAACAGCCTAATTTTGTTTTTCTTTTTAATGTCATGTTCCTCTAGTAACAGACTAGCTGGTTTATTTTGCTGGTTTAAGGATTTATTTCAGATTACATTTTTGTAAGTTTTAGGTTAAATCCTACATATATAATGATATTATAGTTATAATAAAATATAAACAAAAACATATTAAGGCATATATTGTGGCTTCATTTATATTTAACATATAAAAGTGCATTCATAGACCCTTGCAGCTTCAAAATTTTACTTGTTATTTTTAGTGCAAACTTTTATATTATATAATTAATATAAAAAAAATACATATACATAAATGTAATAAATATATAAAGTATATATATATATATATATATATATATATATATATATAAAAATCTATCATATATAATTACATATATAAAATTTTTATATTACATGTTTTATTATATAATTATATATATATATATGTATATATATTATTTACATTTAGCAGACGCTTTTATCCAAATGGAACCAATCAAAAAACAACAAAAGAGCAAAGATATATAAGTGCTAATAAATAAATATATTTATATATATATATATATATATATATATATATATATATATATATATATATATATATATATATATATATAAAAGAAGAATATTACATCACAACTTTAATCTAGAAAATACCACACAGAGCCACTGAGAAATTTGAACATTTTAATATAACTTAAAATAAATACTACCAAATGGCAATGCAAGTCCTCTACGGGGCACCTGCTCTAATGTTTTGGTATGAAAACAAAACAGGCCAAAGACTAAAGGAAAGGTATAAAAAAATAATGAGGGAGAGAGAGCACTTAATAAACGCAGCCGACAGCGTCCTTCATCCCAACATATGAAAATAAATACAACCAAATTACATCTATAGTACAAAAATACGCTGAAACAAAAAACAAAATGTAGAAAATCCACTGAGGATTTCCTGTTGTCCGACCGAATGCCTTGCAGCGTGTGAAAATAACTGAAAGTTTAACGAACAGTCACACACACACTCCTATCATTCGCTATGAAGAACCGTTCACTGGATCAGATACAAACAGGATGGGATTGAAACCATAGCAAGCCGTCTCCATGCAAACACCCACATGATACACGTTCCTCCAATGATTCGGTCACTTTTTTCAATTCATATTTTTTCACTTTAGTCACTCGGGCCGTGACGCGTAACAAACAGAAGGCATTGCATATGTACACCACACACACAGGAGGGCTGGGGGTCAAAGGTCAGGGGTCATTCACACTGCTATTGCATGGCTCAGTTGCACATATAATGAGTCTGTGATCTGTCTTGGTATTGACTCCAAACATCACACATCCATTAGATTTCCACAGCTGTCAAGACAGGATCATAACTTCTTTATGCAAAAATAAAAAGAATAAAGGTGATGTAACAGCAATGGTAAAAAGAGAGCGAGAGGTTAGTATTTACATCTTGAGGAACAGTCCAGCGTGTGTGTTGAGAAGTGAGGGTCAGGGGTTGCTGGTCTCTCTCTGTGCTGCTGAGAGACACACACACCTGGAGCTCTGTACAGTGAAGATGAGCGCCGCCCAGCACCAGTCTTCACCCGTCTGTCCTGGAGAGCTTTAGAAAGCGTGTCAGAGGCGAGGGCTTCAGATCTGGGCGGGTCTCACCACAGCGGTGGATAGATTTGTGGCTGAATCTCACGAAAACATGCGCAGGTCGTATTTCCCACCAAGAAATTTGAATTTAGTAAACAATAAAATAAAATAGGGGCTATTTAGATTTTTGCACATTGACAAAATGGCCAGAAATGTTAATTATCATAATGCACAAAAAAGTTGTAATTAATTACTACTATAATTAATCCAAAGGTTTTACTTTGCATATATATATATATGATAAAAATACTTTTTGATTTATTTCAAAGTCAGAACAACAAATACCAATGACATGTACATACTGGTAACACTTAACAAGCTTTCATTTGTGAACTTTAGTTAATTTACCAACTAACGGTGTGCAAAATATTTTTACAACATTTCATAATTTTTTGTCAGTTAATTAAAAATGTAATGTTAGTTCACAGTGCATTAACTAATGTGAACAAAAATCATTTGTTAATTAAAAATGCACTGGTTAATGCTAAAATTAGGATTAATTAATACTGTTTAACAGTTATTCTTTGTTAGTTCATGTTAACTACTGTTGTGCATTGATTTAAACAAATAAAACCATATTGTAAAGTGTTACCAAATGTTTTTATAATATTTTATATGATAAGAATTATTATTACATATTTCTGTATTTGCAGTGATGAGAGTTTTGTTGGTGATGAAACTGTTGCAGTACAAAACATCTAAAGATATTAAAAATATGCTCCATGTTCCTCATGCAAAATATGATTTATTTTCTTTATGGATTTGCAGTGAAATACGACACAGACGTGTTCTTGGCGTGTTTCGTGAGATTCACACTTGTGCTCTGAATTGCCTGAGAGACCTTTACAGTAACGGCAGTTTGTTGTTTGGTTGTGTTTTTGAACGAAAACCTTCATATCAGAGCGTGAGGATAAAACTAAAAGAGAAACACAGATATTATTAACACTAGAGTCCATTTTCCCCTTTCTCCGTTTTCATCTGTTACCGAAAGCACGAAAAAAAGGATGTGTGTGTGTGTGTGTGCTAAAAATGCAAGAACAAAATGAAATTCGTGAGCCCCACAGGAACAGGTCTGTCTGATGAGATCCACACACATAAGGCAACATTTTTGGTTTGTTCCCCACAACGGCTCTGTTAAAAGAGTGCTCAACAAAAACCAAAAAACAAAATGTTCCAGGTCTTCACCAATACTGTTCAATCATACCCCCTCCTCCCGAAAAACACTGTCCACGATCTGTAAACGACAAGCTGAAAGTGTACGAGACTTTTTAATGTGGGTCGACCAGCTCAAGTCTCACCCAACTGTGCAAAACCCCTTTTAAGTCCCACAAAAAAATGGAGAGAAAGTAACAAAAAAACCACTTGCTATGACTATCGGTAATTAAACAGAGGAGGGGGGGGGGCTCTTTCTAGCATGACTGCACGAGGCTCCTTAAAGGCCGTTATTCGATGACATCACTCCCGCCCGCTAGCCGAATACGAGAATTGTGGGAAATGTGGTCTGCGTTCGCTATCGGCCGAGTCCATCCCGTCCTCGTCGTCTGTGGAGGAGGAAGAGAGGGAAACATTACGCTACACAGAGACGGAAAATCATCCATGCCTTTTTTACATTGTGTACCGATGGGAACTTCCTGTTCCTGTGGCACGAGGAGCCCGTCTTCACACACACAGAGAGAGAGAGAGAGAGAGAGAGAGAGAGAGAGAGAGCACTCACACTTCTCTGGAGGGGTGATGGTGATGGTCTGCGCCGTGAACTCCTCGTCGAAATACCTGGTGTCCGTCTCAGACGAGACCTGCGGCATGAACGGTGGGACCAGCTGGACCAGAGAGAGAGCAGCTTATTATACACAATCATGTACAAATCAAATCTGCTTTAACAAAAATACATTCAAGGGGCTGGTGGTTTATTAAAATGTTTTGAAAGAAATTTCTTCTGCTCACCAAGGCTACATTCGTGTGATCAAAATACAGTAAAACTGAATTTTAGGTGTGCGTCAGGCAGCATAATGAATGGTGCACAAGATGCGATGATGATGTTGGTGTGATTGCATTTTAATACTTGAAGCCACTGGATCTTGTTCATTTAAAACAGTGCGGAAAAAGAGAGCATCAATGTTGTTAACATTAAAACTGAAACCAAGCCGTTCACACAGAACGCATATTTATGGCATTTTCTAGATGGACATCTATCAGCGTTGCACTCGCGTCTCACACAAAAGAGCTGCATGTTTAGAAAGACGTGTAAATTCATGCACGGTCAACTTCGCATCATGTTTTTAAATGAAAAAGTACTATTTGTTATTGGTTTTCAGTCCTTTGTATTAAACTACACATAGAAACTATAACAGCATCATGCATGTAAGTGTTTAAGTAGCTTGATTATATATGATTTAGAAACATTAACTTAAACATTAAAAGGTAAACTTGTTATTTTATTGCTAAAGAAACGTGTATTAGTAATATTTTCCTGGATGCGCCCTCTTGTGGCCTCAAGAGAGTAACCAAATCTTAATGATGCCTTTTAAATTTGAATATAGATAATATTCGAGTACAAAATTTGACTTTAGTTTTAAAGCCATTTTGAGAGCCCTGCTCTAATACAATGATTTGATGATCGAGAAACATTTTGATTATTATCAGTGTTGATGTGCCAATTCATATTTTTGGAGAAACTGTGATCTATTTTTATTTTCAGGATGCTCCGAGGAACAGAAAATACGACAGAAACCGAAATCTCATGTAACATTATAACTGCCATGGTCACTTATGATCAATTTAATGCATCCTTGATGAATAAAAGTATTCATTTCTTTCAAATAATTCCCACTGACCCCAGAACGATAGTGTTACGTTCTGCTTTCGAGCTCATAAACGTCTCGCCCCCATTGTAAGTACACTCATACCTTTTTGTCATAGACGTCCTGCCAGTCCAGCATAGCGAAGAAACTGTGTCCCATGATCTCCTTTGCATCGTCCGGGCCTCCTCCGAGCCTTCAGGGAATAAACCGCTGATTAATGTTCATTACATGATTCACAGTCAGTTTTAATCTGGTGTTCTCACACTGAAATGACGTCAGCAGGAACAAACACACCCAGAAAGGCTTTCACACACATTCACACACTGACCTCTGGTTGGGGTCTTTGATGAGTAATCCAGACAGTAAAGACTTGGCATCTGCAGAGAGGGTTCTGGGAAACTTGATCTCCTCCATCAGAATCAGTTCAAACAGCTTCTCATGGTCCTGAAGACAGTGAAGAAACTTAGCTAATTTTATCAGGGAGTACTCAAAAAAGTATTACAGCAAATCAGCATATTAGAGTGATTTCTGAAGAATCATGTGACACTGAAGACTGGAGAAATGATGCTGAAAATACAGCTTTGATCACAGGAATAAATTATACGTTAATGTATATTCAAATAGAAAACATTTGGTTTAAACTGTAATACTATTTCACAATATTATAGATTTGACTGTATTTTAGATCAAATGAATGCAGCCTTAAAAAGCCTCCAGATGAGCTGTTTATTATTGTGTTGTTAGCGTTTAAAGGGAGTCATACCTGATTATAAAAAGGAAGGCGTCCACACATCATCTCATACATAACGACTCCTAGACCCCACCAGTCCACCGCTCTCCCGTAATCATTGTCCTCCAACACCTGATCAATAAAAGCACAGAGCACGCCGATACAACTACAACTACAACACTTATCATTCTCAAACGCCTGATCAATAATCAATACATCACTCGCCTGCACAGCTTTATCAAGAGTCACAGCAATAAATCATTATAATTACACCTCCAACTAATGTACACCCAATAACATACGTGATGAACAATCACATCACATTGTCACTATAATTATATTAGTCGCTAATAATCAATCCAAATCACATAAATATCCTCCAATTCTTCATTAACAGCTATATTAGTCTCCAATAACCGATCCAAAATCATATTTATATTATCCACTTCCACATCAATTATATTAGCGTCTAATAATCAAACAAAATCACATGAATAACCTCCTTAATATTTATATTAACATCCAATATCCTATCAAAAATCACAAAAATATCTCCCAATTAATTAATAATTCTATTAGTCTCTAATGCATCACAGAGAGTCCGAAATATCATATGAAATTTTTGCACGTAAAAAAAAAAAAAAAAAGAAGAAACCCTCCCGTTGTGTCAAATCACTGCCTCCGCAACTTTTGTCCGTCACAAAAAAAATTCGGATCAGGTTCGATTTTCTGCGTTTTCACATCCGTAGCAAGCATTTTGTTAGGAAAGGATGATGAATATGAAAAAAAAAACCTAATAAATGCATACAGAAATTTTGGACTCCATGTGCAAGAACCTTAATAATCAATCAAAATCTCACATTCTCCATAACTGATCACAAACCACCTCCAATTCTTCATCAATAATGACATTATCCTTCAATACCTGATCGAAAAATATCTGATCCATGATCAATCTCCAACAGCTGATTATTGTTATCCTCAGATACCTGATGGCTGATCCGGAAACAGTTATATTCTCTCTCAAAACCAGTCATTTGCTTGCTTCAGTCATTATTGAAGCATCAGTAGATGCAGCCTGGATAAATGAGTCCAATGATGGAAAAACAGCCTGGCTTATGATTCCATCATACAGTTATGATCATGACATCAGCCTTACAGCATCCACATGCTGTTGATTATACATGCTGCACTGTATTTGATTATTAAAATTGCTTAAACGGCCAGCGGGTCACTGTCTGACTCTGTTCACTCTATTTTTACCCATGAGCTGCTCAGTCTTGTGTACAGCCTGCTGTTTGTGTGCGGACGCTAGCTAAAGTGTGACCCTGTTCCAGATTAAACAGTCATCTGTATTAAACTGAACCCAGCATGTGTGTTTCCTGTGCTGCGTTTAAAGAGAGCAAACATCCCGTACCTCAGGGGCCAGATACTCGGGGGTCCCGCAGAACGTTTTCATGGTGGCCGTGTCTGTGATGCCCTCCTTACACAGGCCGAAATCAGTGATCTTTATGTGACCGTCCTTATCCAACATCAGGTTTTCCAGCTGGAAGAACACACACCAATCACAGACACATCTGATAATGGTGAAAATAACTGAGGATCATAGGATGAAAATGTTGATATTGGTCTGTGTGCTCTGTGTTTTCACCTTCAGGTCACGGTAAACTATTTTCGCAGAGTGCAAGTAATCCAACGCAGAAACGATCTCAGCGCCGTAGAAACGGGTTCTGTCCTCCGAAAATACGCGCTCTCTCGACAAATGAAAGAACAGCTGCAATAATTAAAAAAAGAGGAATATTCAGAAGTCAGAAATCCAAATGTGCAGCACACTCACATACACTGAGAAAGAAACTGAAATAAAACATGACAGAAGGATTGGGAAGCTTTAAAGAAAGAAAAATCTGATGCTGGAAAGAAAGTGTTTGAAAAATAGAAAGTTTGGAAGAGGAAGTTTGAAAGGAGGAAAGAAATGTGAAATTTTAAGGACAAAGGTTCGAGAGAAATTTCGAATTAAGGTTTAAATGAGAGTTCAAAAGAAGGTTAGGAGATCAAAAGCACATTTCACACGTTTCAACGTTTGTAGGAAAGAACAAAAGTTGTAAAAATGTGGACGTTTAGAAATTTAAATCTAAATTTGAAAAGACCGTCTGAAAGCCAGTTTGTAAATGATTCAAAGGAAAGCAAGAAAGTTCAAAAGGTTTTCAAAAAGAAGGTTCTTAGAATGTTGGAGGGGAATTTAAACAAGTTTAAAATGTTTGGCGGGAAAAAAAAAAGTGTAAAAAAAAAGAAAAAAGAAATGGTTTGCAAAATTTGTTCAATATCTGAAAAAAAAAGGCATTTTGTAAGTAGTTAGATGTTTGAAAGTTCATTCGAATGTTTTAAGGTCAAGACACCTTCAAAAGATAGTTTTATTTTACCTCTCCTCCATTCACATACTCCATAACAAAACATAAACGATCCTTCGTCTGAAACGAGTACTTCAGTGACTGCAGGAAAGAGAACAAACCATTCAAAATTGCCCTTTTCTTTTTTAAATACAGGAAACAAAACTAAAATTGCCGTGCCATCCCTCACAGTTAGAAAGGGATGCCTAGTGTTCTTCAGGACTCTGCTCTCGGTGAGCGTGTGAGCAACTTCATCCTGAAAGAGACAGAGACAGAGAGGAGTTCATCACGGCTGACGCCCAGCGTTTCTCAGTTCACTCCGTTATCAAGAGAATCACTTCTCGTACCTTGGCAACAATAACCTCCTTTTTCAGGATCTTCATTGCATAATATGTGCCGCTGGCTTTCTCTCGCACCAGAATCACTTTCCCAAATGTGCCTTTCCCGAGCAGCTTCAGATAGTCAAAGTCATTCATTGTCTGTCAAACAAGAGAGAGAGGTCAGAATGAGCACCTGTGCATTAAACCCCGTCGATCCGGCTCTCTGGCTCGGGCTCTACCTTTCGTTTGTGATGACTAGTCGACGTGTCCATCTCTTCCTCGTTGACGTTTTCGATCTGAGAGATGGGGGCTACACAGGATTCCTTCCTCTTCCTGTTTGGCCAGCTTGTCTGCCACCATCTGAATGGCCTCGACCCACTCATCCCTGGTTACCAAAAGTGCAATCAGTTGTGATAGAGCGATATATTGGCCCGGCAAAAAAGTGCTGGCAAAATGAGTAGTAATGCACCCTGGCTAATTCTGAGCTGCGGGCAAAAAACAATTTTTTTAAATGTTGATTTTATCCAAATGTGAGATTTTCGCAAACATTAGTTCAAGAAGCCCTTATCTAGTGATCCCAGTGCTCCAAATAGTAATTAAACATCTAAAAGTATCTTTATTTGTACGTTTTCTGAGCAAAACGTTGCATGTGTTTAAGACTATTGTCGATCTGCTTAACAGTGATCAAAAAAAGAAAAGAGGAAATAATTCGAACTGCGTTTGGAATTTTAATAATCAGTTTATTTTTTATAGACACACTCAAGTGATTTTTACATTTCAATATTTGTTTTTCTTACTTGAATGCTTATGTTTAGATGAAAAATGAAAGAAGTACGTAATACACTTGTTTCTTTCTTAAATTGTTTGCATCGGTTCTTATTTATAACAATAAAGGTCAAATGAAAAATAGCTATATTGTGATCATTGATCTAGTAATGACTATTAAGAAAAGAAGTGAGGGGAAAGATGTAGCCTAATGTTAAAAATAACCAGTTTTTTAATTAATAATATTATTATTTATTCACTTTTTAATCATTTTAATGGCGATCTCGGGATAAATTATTATGAAATTATTAAGGGCTACAAAAATTCTAAAATACATCCAGGTGATACATTTGAAATAAAACAGTTAAACACACCGTTGTCTGTTTACATTAAAAGCAGTACAATCCAATAAAATGTGCTTACTTGTTTTTTGAAGTATTTCAGGTCATACTTAGATTTTTACTAGGGCTGTTAGTGGATGTAAAACTTGATTTGATTGGGGCGTGAGGTACCTCTCGTCAGGCGTGTCCACGTGAAAGGTGCGCTCGATCACAGTGGTCCACTGCAGACACCTGATGATGAAGGTGTTGGGCTTGGGTCTCTCCGTCTTCATCAGCTGGCACTCTGACCAATGAGGAGGAGGATGCATGTTGAAAAATATAACTCATGCTTGTGAATTAAAGATGTTGCTTCTCACATGACAGCGGCAGAATCATGATGATGACGTCAGCACGTGACGCTCAAATTAAACCAGTTTGCTTTGAATGAAGTGAGTCATGGAACTGATCTGATGGGTTTGCCAAGAACACGACACACTCATATCATTCAGACGTTTAAAAAAAGTGCAGGGCCAATAAACAAAAATCTCAAAACATTTGTGGAAAATCTTGAGGTTCATCACACATTGTTTCTTTTATTCTGACAGAAAACATACACTAGAAGTAAATATTTACATATTTTTCCCCCACAGTATAATAATGTGTCATTATAAAGCGTTATTTTAGTATCACTGAGATACTATTAAAGTTTTGAAGTTTAATTTTTTATATTTTTGCTATTGAATTTTCGTAGTTTTCTTTATTAATGTTTATCTATCAGCTCAAATTTTAGTGCATAATGTTAAACTAAATGAAAATCAGTATGTTATTGTGGCAAATAGCTTAAATAAGTTTCATTTTGGTTTTCATTTAATTTGTTTTATTTGAAGTTTGCAGTGCATTTTTTCATTTTGGTTTCATTTTATACAACTTATTTTTTTGTGAAATTTATTTAAATCGTACTTCACTTATAGGGCTTTATTTAGTTAATATATTGCAATTTAAGTTTATTTTACTTTTCATGTTTTTTTTTCAACTTTAGTTTTATTCAATTTATTTTTTGTGACATTTATTTTAATTGAAATTCATTTATATGGCTTTATTTAGTTAATTTATTGTATTTTAAGTTTATTTCTTTCCATCTTGTTTTAGTTTTATAAAAATAAAATAAAAAATTGTGCTTTTTTTTTCCTTAATTTTTTTAATAGTTTTATTTATAGTTTGTCACGCATTTCTTTCATTTTGGTTTCATTTTATGAAGGTATTAATTAATTGTATTTTAATTTTTTTCCCCATCTTGGTTTAGTTTTATTAAATTTTTTTTTTTTTTTTTTTTATAGTTCCCTACAATAACCCTGTTTAAAATGAAAGAAAGAGACTCACTGGCCACAGAGAAGTTGTTGAGTGGATAAGCCAGATCTGCATCTTGCGGCTTCTCTTTATATCCAATAAACGACCCGTCTGTCTTTAACAGGAAGTACCGTGGCCTCCAGTTCTTAATGTATTCACCTGCAAACCCCCACACCATCAAGCACACAGAAAAACATTAAAACATGCAATACTCCCAATCAATACATTAAAACACACTCATTAGTACATCAGGATCTCAGTGCTGTTGTTTCTCACCTCTCTTCTGCACCCATCCCTCTTTCACTACGTTCTGGTCGTTCATGTTGGCTCCGAGGTCAGAGTTCAAGGGTCAGTCCAGTGCTGGCGGTTTGGTCCTGTTCCCTCGCTCCGCTCTCAGTTCTCTCACACTCTTCCTCTCACTTTCTCGGTCACGTTGTGATGTAACGTCTCAGCCTCCTCCTTCACTTTCACCCTTCAAACACTCCAGTGGTGACTCAGCCTGGAAGGAAACAACAAAGGAGAGAAAACACACACACACACACACACGGGTCATTCTCTTCCGCTTCTCCCACACACACACACACACTTTCATGAGAAATAAAGTCATTGTTAAGAGCACGGAAACATTTCCGGCCCCTTCCGGATTGCGTCTCTTCCTCTCTCTCACACTGGATGCTGAAGCTGAAGATTACGATGAGGCTTTAGAACCTTGGAATTCATCTTAGAACCACATAATCTTAGAACCAGCTCAGAATCAACATATCAAACAACCCCATGGCATTAGAAACAGCACGGGAACCTCTTCAAATATGATAAAAAAACGTCCTGTAGAGCCCCTTAATAAATCAAGTCTAGGAATCATCGCAGTATAAACTCTTAAATAATACTAAAATAAAAAAATGTATCCTACTCAAATATGAATTTTACAGTAAACAAACAGAACTCACATTCAACTTGACTAATAATAATGATTCACGCTTAGAATCTTACATCTTCAGAATAATATCATTTAAAATGTATACCTTGTTAATCAACCTGACAATTCTTAAAATATTATTTTAGTATCATTTTAGAATTGATTTCAAGTCAACCTTAAAATCTCACAAATCACCTTTACAGCCTCAGAACCAATCTTAGAACCAATCTTGGATTCCTACAATCAATCTAAGAAGAACCTAAAACAACATAAGAGTCTTAAGACCATTGGAGAATGAACTTAAGAAATTAGAATTTTACAAGGAATCTTAGAACCCTATGAACAATAGAATATTTTAATCTTAGAACCGTCTTAGAATCGGCTGCTGAACCCTAGAGTGATGAAATTAATATTAGAACACTGGAGAAAGAAAACAGCAACATAGAATCGAATTAGAATTTGAATTCTAATAGAATCAGAATTTTACAAAAAGTAGACCTCACTTTCAGTCAAGAATCATCTAAGAATGAAAACTATGCTACGATTCAGTCTTAGAATCTTACATCGTTGGACACAAATATTTCACTTAATTATCATTTTTTAATATATATTTTAGCATCATCTTGGAATCAAACGGCTTCCTGCACATTGATAACACCACACAGATTTTGTTTTTATTAAATATAAATAAAAATGTAAAACGAAATAACTTATTTTTTAAAGAAATTGTAATAAAATATTATTAATTAAATATTAGCCTATATTGCGGTTTCAAAACAAAGACCTTTTTGACTTCAAGTGAAGAAAACATCAAAATGATTTTAAATTCAGAAATCAAAAACATATTCTTTACAAAAGAGGCTCATTTTGACACACGTCGAATAAAAAGACGCACAATTCCCTTCGTTAGAAAAAACGAGATGTCTGAACAACAGAAGCCACCCAAACCAATGTCAACAAAAACAATGGCGGACACGGATGGGCATCACACACACACACACACACACACACACACGGATGTGACAGCAATTAACATGACAGATCACAATAACCACAATGAAGCAGCGGCTTTTGTGTCATATAGAGCTGCTGTTATATAATCCATCACTATCATCATAAATACATAAAGCGCACTGACAGCGCGCCACGAACATGTGAACATTAATTAATGTTTGTTCAAAAACACGGCTGTGATAACAAACAATACAAACACACATGCATGAATTAAGACCAGAGGATGTGAATTGCACGCGCCTCTTGTTTTCTGTTTGTCCGAAATGCGGGAAATGGTGCACGCGCATCAATAATACCACGCAGGATTTGGGTTGAATGTGTTTATAATGTACATTTCTATTAAAATAGCGCTCGGTGTGTAGCTACATAAGCGCTTGTTATGTCCAGCAGCATCACGGACAAGGCCGAGGAGCATCATGCACCCGGCGGCGGAGGACAGTGATGCTCCGGAGCGGATGCTCGGCCTCGTCCGTGATGCTGCTCGCTGATGGAGCGAAAATAAACAACGCGAGGCACGCAGTACGTTACCTGGCAGACGCTCCACCAGACGGTGGGATCGGATCCACGCCAGCCCGGTGTAAAACAAACCCAAACCCGCACGCTGCTGCTGCCGCCGCCGCCGGTCGGTCATGAGGAGCACGGAGGCACGCGCGCCCGTGATGTGGCCATCATCTCCGTTACCCCGCTGAACCGAATGACCCTGGATGAATGATGGCGTAACCCGATGCAGAGAGCGCTTTGACGGCGCACCCCGTCTCCAGCACGAGAATTTCCCGAAGCCTACTACGACGAAGCCCCTTTCTTAATTTTAATGAGGCGAGCGTCGTCATTGGAAGGTAAGCGAGAGACGTCAGTGGGAGCTCATTAATATTCATAAGATAAACCTTCTGCGTTTTTTGAATTCAGATTGAATAAATAAGCTTTGCATTGATGTATGGTTAGGATCGGACAATATCTGGCTGAGATACAACTATTTGAAAATCAGGAATCTGAGAGTGCAGAAAAAAATCTAAATATTGAGAAATCACCTGAAAAGTTGTCCAAATAAAGTTCTTAGCGATGCATATTACTAATAAAAAAAAATAAGTTTTGATAGATTTACGGTAGGAACAGATATTTTCATGGAACATAATTTACTTAATATTCTATTGATTTTTGGCATAAAGGAAATTTCGATAATTTTAACCCATACAATGTATTGTTAAGACTCCAGAGACACATATAATGAAAAATATAAATACATTTAATATGAATAATATTTTTTCATATAAAAAAATGATATAAATATAAAAGAAATATACAAAAGTTATACTGCACAATCTAAGAGAAAAAATAGATAAACACAAAAATAAATGTTTGGAGACAGAAGAATATTAATAATTCTATAATATACACTTTTTTCTTTTTTGTTACCCATGGATATAAACTTTATTACTGTAAGGCTTATTAATATATATACATATATATATATATATATATATATATATATATATATATATATATATATATATATATATATATATATATATATATATATATATATATGTATGTGTGTGTGTGTGTGTGTTGTTTTATGTATTTATTTAATCCCATTGAGGGTTTCCAAACAATGTCTGCCGTAGCTAATTAATATTCATAATCTAAGTCTTGTCATTGGGAGATCGGCGTGCAACGTCATCCTGCGTTTATTAATATCAATGAGCTGGACCTTCGCAATGGTAGGCTTCGTAATTTCGTCTCCAGCCCCAGCCATTCAGTCGCTGCCAGTGGGACGGGGGAGGAGGAACCCTCTCGTCGTCACAGCCGGGACCCGTTTTTACCGGACGGTCCCCCCATCCTCCTCCTCTTCCTGGCTTTGTCGCTCCCAGGCTTTTGTTGGTCTCGCTACATATGAATGATAAATGCTTAATGGACCTCCCACCGACCGAGAAGAGGCCTCATCAATTTACATACAGCACCAAAATCACTTAATATGCGTCAAATGATAATAAAAGCACCAGCTGCAGTGAGTTTCCCCGCCTCTGTCCCGGGACAGATTGAGGATTTGGGGCCGTTTGTCTAATTTAATGAATGCAGAAATGCTATGCACAAAACAAAGGACACAAAAATAATAGCAGGCTACTACCAAGACTCAAAATACTCTTTGAACCTCTAGACTATCAAAGTCACAAATTTGGGGAATTATTTTCATAAACTTGTTCCATGCATCTTTTGATTGGACTACACGTGAAGTGCATAGTTTATAAGGACTTCACATTCAGTTTTATGTTTTGAACACTAGAGGGAGACCACCTGCAACCTTCATAATAAAACGTGACAAATACACGTTTTAATAAATACATTTATATAAAAAATATTATTAATTGTTAAATTACTCCACATTATTATTATTATTTGTAAGTTTACATTAAAATACATTTAAATTAATTATATGTAAGAATTATTATCTAAATTATTATATAATTAGATTTTTTTTAATTAATTAGTAATTAATTATTATTAAAATATGAATAATATTTTTATTTAAAATTTATACATTTGCATTTATTAAATGTTTTTATATCTAGATATATTAATATTATTAAATTAAATTATTTTTATTATTATTATTGAAAAAAAAACAATGTAAGAAAAGTAAACAAAAGTGGGGGCATGAAAATATATCATAAGAATAAATTGAATTAATTATCAACTTTAGTACAAACACACACACGCAGACACACACACACACACACACACACACACACACACACAATGTGTTAATCTTGGACCCTGCATTCGTTTGCTTCCAGAGACATCCTTTAAACTGCAGACCTAGAGCTTCTAGAATAAAACAGAGACTTTATAGAGGACTGTCAGACTAAACCCAGAGCACAACAGATACTGGCTGATGTGATGAGTGTATCAGTATCAGTGTCTCTGTGTCAGATTTCTGTAACAGAAGCACTGCTGTCCATTGCTCTCACAAGGACACTGACTTTCAGCCATGCAATGTGCAAATGCATCTGCACGCTGACTGAACACAAGCAGGTAAGACGCCTTGTGTTCGTCTTTCAAAACAGGTTTCAATTTATTTTCATATGAAGAGTTTGCATTTGAATGTGTGATTTGGTTGTGACTTGTAAATAATATCCTCAGCTGTGGCTCACATTTAGCAAAAACAAAGAGACACAAAGAGCCGCAGCAGAAACTAAAGATGAGGATCACTGAATGAATACTGAACTATCAACAATTCATGGAGATCTATTCATGATCCTGTTTCTGAATCTGATGTTTTTATGCAAGGGTTCAGTGCAGGATGGCCGGGTCAGGAGTTGCTCTGAGGTTACACGAATTTAAGGAAAGTCAGGACACCAAAACCCATCCAACACACATGTACGTCCAAAGGCTTGAGTCTTTGACTCCAAACATTTCAAAATTAACTGCTTTCAGTTCCAGACATTAATGTTGACTGAATAAAGAGTTTAAACGTTTTTATTCGCAATCATTCTAATTAAACTTAAAATGTCAACATTGAATGTTTCAGACAATTTTTGCCAGTTTGATCTGGATTATTGCTTTAATATATAAACTGATTTGATGCATGTTATCATGTTTTACTATGTGCATCATGTTTGTCTGATCTGTTTACTGTGTTCGTCCAGTGCTCACCGGCAGGGCCGAGATGTTTTAGGACTGTATCCCGGTCAGATCGCAAGAGTGCATGCTGTCAGCTCACATCTGGACAGGTGTGACGGACACAGACACAAGAACATAAACCTACTGCTATTAAGAAGAGAGAATTTCACTTTGCATCCTATCATCTTTCAAATATTTTAAAGAATTGACATGTTTACATTTTCTTAAACTAGCTGAGAAAATTTGTTTATGTGCAGTCTGATGTATTTGCTATTATGGAAGCTCGTTTCTGCCACTGAAAGAAAAAAAAAAGGTTATTTTTAAGGCAATTTTTTTTTTTATCTCACAGTTCTGATTATTTTCTATGGATTGTGTGATATAAACTCCTGTCTTTTTTTCTCTAAATTCTGACTTAATATCTTACAGAAAGTCAGAATTGCAAATGATAATGTCAGAATTGCATGATATAAACTCACAAGTTTTACTCTTTTTTTTTCATTTAAAGTCAGCATTTCGAGAAAAAAAAGTCAGAATTGGCTAAATATACCATGCAATTCTGGCGGAAATGGGCTAGATCCTTTAGGCCACATGCAGCACACATTAGGGTTTCTAATTAATAAATAAATCACCAGTGCTTTAGCAGTGCTGCAGGGATGGAGTATTTTAATTATTTTAATTTTTGTTATTAATTTAATTATTATTATTATTATTATTTAATTTTTTTAGGTGCAAAATCAATATATTTTGATGTTTTATTCTAGATTTTAAAAAGGTGATTGCTATCAAGTGGCTAACTGGGACTACAGAGGTTATCGGAGACACTAAATACCACACACAGAAAACAGAAAAACTCCTCTACTCACCAGTCGCTTTCACAGCCTCATTGTGTCTAATTCAAACCCTATTCTAACTCAAACTTTCAGGGAAAGTGTTTTTAAATAAAGACTGAACGAGTTCTCTGAAGATTAATAGTGGTGAGGTTTAGTTCATTTATAGCCTAATTATCTTTTAACTTCTGACATTTGTGTTTAGGCTACAGAATTCATAAAAGTTGATTATCATGATGAACAAAATTTGTAAGGATCATACACTTTCATTGGCCACCGAGCTTATTTTCTGCAGTAATCCAAAAGCAAATTTAAAAATCCTTTTGGGTTTTTTTTTAGAAAACCAGGTGACACTAATGTACTGGCCTACACAGAAATGTAAAGACTGCATGCTGATGGTCAAATGATATTATAGCTCAAGAGCAATAGGGGAAAATAAAGATGTACTCCAAATTTTTAACAATCTCAACAGATTTCTGATTTCTCCTCAGATTGAAACCAAAGACTCCAGACATGCAACATTATGAATCCAGAGCAGTTAAGAAATATCAGAGAAGAAACTTTGATCAGTTGACCCTTCAGGCCTCGCTTCAGTCCCATCACAGAGAAACACACACACCAAAGGGACAGTCTATAGGTCAGTTCGAGAAGATTGACCTTCATTGACTTCAGTACTGTACACACATGTCCCTTGTGCATTTTTAATAGAACTGAAACTCTATTGAATTTATATCGCATGTGAATATTCAGTATCCATAAACACATAGGCCTACTGTCACTATAGCTAATGCTTATATCTCACACAGTACTAATGAACTGTCATCATACCTCTAATTTAAAGAGAAACATTCATGGTTTAGTAACAAGATAAGTATAAGTTTTGTTTGAACTGTCATATGTCTTCTGGAAACAACAAATTGTGATTTTGATTGTGCTTTGTCTGTCTTCTTCAGAACTTGACAACCTGTAGACAGTTTAATTGGAAACTTGATGGTAAAAGATGATGGCGGTGATGGTTTTATTTTATGGTGAAATACTTATACAAATAGTTTGTTTTCAGACAGCGTGACGGTGGTTTGTGCTAGAATGCAGCAAATTATGTAATGCACATGCCACAAAGTCACTGTACCTTGAGGAGATTCTCTATCAACATGACAACATGACATCACACCTATTGCATGAAACACTCATGAGGATTTTCGGAGCAGTGTGTGACTGTGCTGTATTTCCACAGACGCTGATTTCCAGAAGTTCACACTGAGTTCACATCCAGAGCCGCTGGAGCAGCAGCAGGGATGAGATGAAGCCCCGATCAAAATGACAATCAAAAACATTCTTCTGGTGAAAAGTAATCACGGAACGACACAGAATCCATCAGGGCAGTCATGTAAAACATGCATTTGAGATAATTTTCCACTGGCACACAACCAAGAACTGAAAGCTGCACATACTTCATGCACTTAATGATTCGTTTTAAAAGCAGTTAAATGTCAGTGCGTTTCACATGAATGGCTTTGTAAAGATTTGTGTGGTTACGTTCAGCTGACTGATCTGTGCAGTTGTGTTGGTTTAGATTGACCTCAAAGTTCAACTTTTGAATAGCAGGATACTTGGGTTATATGCAGTAGCCATGTAAATATTTAAATATCCCAATGCAATTCATTAGATGTTTAAACAAGGGAGCAGTGATCTCCACGAGGCCGTAGTGTAAGCGACATATTTAATCATATTTAACCATTAGATATCAGCTAATCACAGCCGTGAGAGACTGATGTTGTCATGTATGCTGAGTCATGCTGACATTCATCTTGTGTTCAAAATAGCTCCAACTCATCTTCACTTCCTGCAAACCGATGCCTCGCTTTAGAGACGCAGAACAATTGAAGTTTTCTTTGTCAGACAGTGTCTCTGATATCCAATACTTGCGTCACAACACATGATCATGTTCCTCGTCTGATTGTTTGTTCTGTTCTCTCTCCGGAGAGTTCATGGTGCAATAAGTGTGTGTTTGTGTGATACTGAACCTGAATAAATAGAGGTGTATTTAACAATCCAGCAATAACAGATCCAACTCAACGTTAAAGATTGTGGACACTGAAGTCACACAACACAAGCACCGTTTTCAAGAAAAACAAAAAAGGTGTCTAAAATAGGTTTAAGCTTCTTAACATCTATTTAAGTAAAGTTTTTTTTTTATGTTTTTAGTTTTTGTTAACTATAAAAAACACAAAGTTAACTAAAAAATAAACTGAAAAAACAATTCATAAACTTGTTTTTATTTCAGCTAATTGCAAAAGCTAAATTTCTCATATTTTTAGCTTAACTTGTTGCAGTAAAAAATAATAGTAAAAATAGATTAATAAAAACTAGATAGACCATACTAAAAATGACAAAAACACAGCAAAAAATAATAAAAGTTTACATTAAATGAAAATGAAAATGTACAAACATGTACAAACATAAAATATCTGCATTATATTTTTAATTTAAAAAAGAAAATAATAAAGCATGTAATGTGCTTGTAGTTTTGCAGGCTTTGTCTAAAGATTAGAGAGACACTAAGAGGGCCTCAAGTATCACTTTAAGTGTCTTAGCAATAAAAAATAACAAACACTAAACTTTGTGGGACATGTTCTTATGTCAATATGATGACCTCAAGCTGGTTAAAAATAAGAAAGTGGAAAGTGACTTGTAAAGCAATGAAGTAAAGTGTCTAATTACATTTCTAAGCCACGATGTGTACAGGCTTTAAAATACTTTTAAATGCAATAATACTTTTCTGGGTATCATATTTGAAGGAATATGCATTTTGCAGAAGTGAACAAAGATTGAAAGCCTTATCGTGGAAATGCATCATAGTATCGTTTAGTTGAATAGTGTGACTCTGTCAAGATAAAGCATTTCTGTAACAAACAATATACGTCTGTTTAGTTATTAATTACTGCCGAAACTGTTTGGCAGTACAGCTGAAATTACATAACAGGAATCCAACCACAGGTGTGTAATAATAGTCCACCCACTAAACATGCAACACACAGTCTGGACTTTCCCTGTTCATCAGTACAACACATTTTAATGATCATATAAAACAATTATTCAGTGTCTTTCTGACACTATAATTAAGGATGTATAATCGTAAAAAGACTTTTTTTATTATCACATGGTTATAGTCTTTTACGCTTCATATTTATCAGTGTTTTCACTATCAGACAAAAGTTTGGAACAATTTATATATCTCTTTTGCTCACCAAGGTTACATTTACAGTATTTTACTGTGAAATGGTAATTGTGAAATAATGACATACAGAATTTCTTTGAAATAAAAATATTTTGTAACATAAAGTACTTACTCTCAATTCTCGATGCATAAAAGTGATCTGAAAAAAAATCTGAAATATATTTATGTAAATATGTTACCATCAATTATGTTCCCAATGTAATTGTCTATTTTTGTATATTTTACCGTATATCTCAAATATAGTCAGTATCTGAAAATATGTATTTTAGCCATATGGGTTCTAATGTAAGTCAATATAATATGAGTCAGTTGTGATTTAATCACAATGAAATAAATTGTGTGCTCTTGTGATTACAGTAGCATCAACATGTTAAACAGCAGGTTAATACAATAAACTACAGCAAGGTTTTGCAAGACGTAAAACTTGTTTCACAAGATCGTGTTTACTGTCTTTTAGGCTGCATTTGTGAGGAAGAGTACTGCCAGTGTCATCCTACTCATAACTGATATATACACTTGATGGTTATTTGCTGGTTAATGGGGATCAGGGGCACTACTGATCACATAAAGTATCTGAAGTGAGCAAATCTTGGACTCCTACATCTCTTGTATTTTACTCTCGAGTTGTATTTGCATAAGACACCTGAAAAATATTTGTAAAAATAGCCACAATTGTGCTGATCTCTGCTTCTACCTGTACAACAGCATACATCAGACTACAAATAAAACTTGTTTTTCAAAAGAGTTGCTTGTCTAAGCCTGCCTTCTCTATAAACTACAAAGACATCAATAAATCAGAAAGAATGGTAGAAATCATTTCGGGAACGAATATCTGTTTCCAGTGAATGCCACGACCAAATCGGATCATTGTATATCAATAAACTGTTATTTGAAAATAATATAGAAAAAAAAAAGTTTGCATTAAAATTTGCTAGTTAAAACTATTATTCTTAATTTTTGCATTGATTCAACCCATAACATTCATCCCTGATACATTTTGAATATCATTGCACAAAACTTGCTAAACTTGACAAATGTTTTTTGTATGTGTGTGTGTGTTTGTGTGTGTGTGTATGTGTGTGTGTAATAAGAACATGGTTGATAATAATAATAATAGACTGATATCTCCCTGAAAGTAGCAAGGACATTGTTTAAATAATCCATGTAATATCAATGGTTCAAACATGATTATTTGCAGCTACAAGAACTTTTTTTTGTTGTGCAAAGAAAATAAAACGACTTTATTCAACAATTCGTCTACTGAACATAAACAGCATGTGCAGTTCTGCATCTGCTGCACCACGCTGACATGCTGTTTACGTTCAGATCAAAGTGCAAACAACGTAAACAGCAAATTGTTGAGAGGAATTGTTGAATAAAGTCGTAATTTTGTTTTCTTTGCGCACAAAAAGTTATCACGTAGCTGCAAATAATTACGGTTGAACCCCAGATGTCACATGGATTATTTTAACGATGTCCTTGCTACGTTTCTGGACATTGATCTTGTTAATTACATTTCTGTCTTTGGGAGGGTCACAGAGCTCTAGGATTTCATCAAAAATATCTTAATTTGTGTTCTAATAGTCTTTCGGGTTTCGAACGACATGAGGGTGATTAATTAATGGCACAATTTTTATTTTGGGGAGAACATTCCCTTTAAGTTTAGTGGTAAGCTTTTGAAATTAAAATGTAAAACAAGATACCAATAAATAATAAAAATAATAATAATAAAAAGTCACATTTATTTGCAAAGCCACTTAGTCTATCATTCACCAGGAAACTGTTATAAAGATCTCATAAATACATGGTCACCATTTAAAAATAGTTGAAATGGCGAGAGGAAAAAGTGACGAAGCAAAACCTGACTCACCTGTAAAAGACAATTTGTCTTTGGAATTCAAGTCATGTAGTGGTTCTCCAACAGGTTTAGTGAGTTTGATGCGGTGAGGTCATCATGTTGAATTCAGTATAAATATCCAAAAGCTCGTCCGATCAGCACACAACAGATAGTGGAAACAAACACTGAAGCCCAAAGCAAGACTGAAGACTACATCTACATCTACGACATTTGAAGCATCGCTGGTAAAAACCCTTTTGTACTCTTTGTATAGAATGCTTTAAGCTCATTTTATCTAAATGCTGCTTAATTTTATAACTGTATCAAAATATGCAAGAATAATGTTTTCCAAGGTTAAAGTCTGGGTGGTAAAGGTAAAGCATTAGTGATTATGATCATTCATTGCAAGCACTGTATGAAGAGAACAGACTGATTGTTTAATCTGGATTTGTCCATTGCTCTATGTTTAATCTCCAGAGAGAGATGAAGGTGAAGATGCTGGCCGTGTTGGCTCTGGTTCTTCTGGTCTCCAGTGCGACTGAGGGACGGATTCTCAGTAAATGTGAGCTGAAGTCCCAACTCGAGGCGGCACTGAGGGGAAATCAGGGAGGAAATGGATCTGCAACTCTCACTAATGGGCCTGGAAATGTGACTGTGCCTGAAAATGTAACTGTTCCTAAAAACGTAACTGTGCCTGGAAATACAACTGTGCCTGACAACACAACTGCCAATCCACTCATCGCCCAAAGTAAGTGTTGCAAGGGTGAACGCTTTCAGTTGGCAACTAGTAATGATACAAATGTAAGCCAAGAGTGTTTCTGTCTTTCTTTCAGTCGTTTGTTCTGTGGAGCATGTGTCGAAGTTCGACACCAGCCTGGTCACCACCATCCAAGAAGACCCCAGATCTCCAGTGAGACCTCCAGTGAGACCCCCTCCCAGACCAGAACAACGACCCAACGAAAGACCAGGGGGAAGACCTGGACGCCCCGGCGGAAGGGGAAAGAGATCTCATGGTGCAGCACACGGGCACCACAGTTCCGAGAGTTCCGAGAGTTCCGAGGAGAATGTCATCACAAGACTGTTTGGAATCTTCCAGCTGAGCGACCGTGTGGCCTGCGATTCCGGATCCGGCCAGAGTCTGAACATCTGCAACATGAGCTGCAGAGGTGAGTCATGTTACAAAAGGGATTATAAACAGAATAGACTGATCTCAATCTCATGTGGAATGTAACTCATTTATAGGACAGTGATTTGGAATAAATTCACTCAATGCGATTCGCTCAAGGAAATCACACTTACTCAATAGCACATCATATAGTTTCATCACAATTTCATAATTATAGTACATGTCAGATTTGAGTGACATTATTTTCCTAATGCCTATTTTTTCCCAACATCATTTTTCTCTTCTAAAGCTCTGACTGATGATGACATCAGGGATGACATCACGTGCCTGAAGACCCTGCTGGACAGCGCAAGAAATGCGTAAGTTGTCATCTTTAGTCCTGCTAATCACCTGACCACCACCTACATCTGTCACCGCTCATTTGCATGACTCCACTGAGGTCAGATCACATCTGTAGCATGTTTCTGCAAAATAAACACAGTGTAATTGAAAATGGCCAAAATTCTTCATTGTAAAAACATTCAAATATTACTAAAAGAAAACTAGACAAGTGTATTTTTCCTCATAAATAGTAATATTCCTGTTCCTGTTTTCTTACAGCCCTGTTTCAGTCTTCGCCTCTCCACCCAGAAAAACGTAAGTCAAACTATTAAAAGATGGCATGATTAGTCAAGAGAAATACTGACTAGAAATATATTTATATTTTATTTAATACTTGAAAGCATATAAAGCTTTAGGAAATACATTTTTCAAAATGTATAAAATAATATTTTGGACAATATACATTAATTAATTGGCAAAAATATGATGAAATAGAGGTAAAGAAAATATATTTCTTTATAGTACATATATTTCCATTAATGTTAACAATATATTTTTAACCACAGCAATAAGATCTGCAAGATCCCTTTAACCCTTCTATTAACGAGATTGTGTATATTGTCTTTTAGGCCACTTGTGGTCCTCTCTGTGAACGAGTGCCGCGGCGTCAATCCTGCGCAGTACTTTGCTGAGTGTCCCTGAAACATTCAGCGTTTCTTCAGACATGAATACTCTGTCAAATGTCATCCCAGTGCATTATTGTAGTAACCCCAGCTGAAACTACTGATCACATGAATTAGTTCTCATATTGCATTTTTTGCCATAAATTACCTGGAAAATGTTCTCAAAATAGCCTCAGTAAGGCTGCATGTAGGCGGCTATAGCATACCTCAGAATGCCAATAAACAAAGATTTTAAAAAATACACTTGTCTCAGTCTGTTTTTACAATAAAAACACCAACAAACCAGGGTTTGCGTAAGTGAAAGCTTTTGTTTTTTTAACACAAAACAAGTGTTGTACCATCCAAGAAGTCTGGTTTGCATGGTCTATTTAACCTGCAAACAGCATCTTTCTCCACGCCATGGCCATTCAGAAAGTAGCCATGCATTCTCATAAAATGATTTTAACAACATCTAAATCCCAAATACATGTTTCGTTAATTTGTAAAAGAGTTTTTTTATGATTTCGCTGTTTTATGTCTTTTTTTTTGTCCACCAGCCCTAAGTGTCAATGAATCATAATAAAAGATAAACTTTGTTTAACCAAATACATTGTCCAAAAGCCATCTTTCGTGGACATATTATATTAAAAAAGCATATTAGTGATACTGACCATGTTATCTCCTTTTTATACAGTATGCTCCATGCATCAATAAAAATGCATTAATATATTAAAATGTAGAAAATATTTTTTTTCATTTAATATACATTAATCAAAAAATTTATTACATAAATTATGGGTATATGAAATAAAAAAGGATAGTGGTTGCACATCCACAAGCATACAAATAATAATAATAATTCTTGAAATTTCTTATTTGTTCTGTGCCATGTGAAGTTCACATTTACATGTTGAAACAACAACACACAAAGGTCAAAGCAAGCATCTTCAACCAAACCAAGGATTTGTTTCCTATTTGAATGCATTAAAATGAGCCCTTGCAGTGAAGCTCAAGGATTTTGAACAAGATACAGACCGAAATGTTCAGCAAAGATTTATCAGATTGACCATGTAATGCATCTAAAGAAAAAACTTAAAGCTAATTTTTTTCTCATCAGAAAAGCTGCATGAAAAAGAATCTTCCTGAGAACAAAACTCATCTGGAAGATCAATGCAGAAGATCATATTTGAATTTAATAGATTTCATTGCATAATTCACAATTGCTAAATTATCCTTTAAGCATTGTCAGGCCTTCAGATCCACCCAAACAAAACCTGAGGCTTTGGAGAGTCACAGCAGTACCATTATACAAGCAGCGGGCTCTAGACGAAGGTATTTGAATTGTAAATGCTGCTGTTTGTGGGTGCGGGTGCGTGTGTGCTGCAGAACATCATCATCTAAAGACAAACAGAGCACAAAGACTCAAGCATCAAAACACATCATTCCACTAACAGCTGGAAACCACTGGAGAAAAAGAGAGCAGATAACAAATAAACAAATACATAACAATAAGGATGATAAGCTTCCTGGCCAGCATTTGTGATGTTTCAGAGCAATGACATCATAGGAATATGATCTCCTGGTGATGATGGGATGGACCAACAGAGCAGGCGGAGGTCAGCCGGACATATATAAGATGAAGCTCAGCACAAAAAAACAGTGAAGCTGGAGAAGACTCTCCAACAAACAGCATCTCAACAGAAGCTCTGGTAAGATGCATTACAAATCAGTTCTTTATGATATTTCAGGGTTTTTTTCCATTAAATTCACTGCTGGTCATTGTAAGAATAAAGGGATAAAAACTTTGGATGAAAGCATCTGCTGGATTGAATGTACTTTATTTGTTTTTGTGTAGTTATAATTATTTATTATTTGTTTTTGTGTAATATATATTATTAAATTATACACACACACACACACACACACACACATACTGTATATGTGTCTCAACCTATTTAATACTTAAGTTTGAATCTGAATTTAAAATGTTTATTTTAGTTAAGATGAAGATGTTTTTTTGTGCATTATTAGAACTAAAATACTTCAGATATTTTTTATCCCCCCTAATCCAGTAAATCATGAATATGCATCACTGAACACTTGTAATCTGTTATTGGCTCTACTTCAAGATGTACTCAGAGTTCCCTGGATTATCTGAACATGTGTAATCTCCAGATTCCAAACAGAGAGAGATGAAGAGTGCAAACCCAGTGAAGATGTTGGTGGTGGTTGCTCTGGTCCTGCTGGTATTCAGTGTGACTGAGGGACGGATTATCAGTAAATGTGAGCTGAAGGCCAGGCTGGACGCCGCTCAGTTGCAGCAGATCACCGTCATGGAGGAGACAATAACCGTGAACAGTCTCATCGCCAGACGTGAGATATTGTTCTGCAGCTTCTCCTTCAGGATGTCAAATTGCACTGTTTTATGTCAGATTATGTGACCCTCATCCATGTCTTTCTTCTTTTCTGAGGCAGTTGTCTGCAAAGCCAGCTTCTCAGCCTTCAACACCAGCTTTGTCCAAAACACTGCTGTCCACAATGAGATGATGCCAGCACAGTACCCACCTCAAGTTGCATCCCAAGTGCCACCTCAAGCTCCACCATCTGGAGCTCCACCTCAGGCTTCACCACATAGAGGTCCACCTCAGGCTCCATCATCTCGAGTTCTACCTCAGGCTCCAGCTGGTTCTTCACCCAAGGTTCCACCATCTGGAGCCCCAACCAAGGTTCCACCATCTGGAGCTCCAACCAAGGTTCCACCATCTGGTTCTCCACACAAGGTTCCACCATCTGGAGCTCCAACCAAGGTTCCACCATCTGGTTCTCCACACAAGGTTCCACCATTTGGAGCTCCATCCAAGGTTCCACCATCTGGTTCACCACCCAAGGTTCCACCATCTGGAGCTCCAACCAAGGTTCCACCATCTGGTTCTCCACACAAGGTTCCACCATCTGGAGCGCCAACCAAGGTTCCACCATCTGGAGCTCCAACCAAGGTTCCACCATCTGGTTCTCCACACAAGGTTCCACCATCTGGAGCTCCATCCAAGGTTCCACCTTCTGGTTCTCCACCCAAGGTTCCACCATCTGGTTCTCCTCCCAAGGTTCTACCATCTGGAGCTCAATCCAGCTCCAAACCACATCCGACCACAGCTGCCAAAGATGCCGGTCACCTGTACGGTGTGTTTCAGCTCAGGGATCAGCTGGTCTGTGATTCCGGCATGATCCCATTGCAAAACGTCTGCAACATGACCTGCTCTGGTGAGTGTTTTTAATGACTGCACTGTAAAAAAAACCATAATCATTTAAAAATGAATAAAATAACTCTGAATTCTTTTTCTCTTTTTGCGAACCAGCTTTGACTGATGATGACATCACTGATGACATCACCTGCCTGAAGACCCTGACAAACTTTATGTAAGTGCAACAAACTAAAAAATTCTAGAACTCAAATTTAAAGAAGATTATGCTTTTTACGTTAGATTGCATGAAAACACAAAAGTGTTCATACTTTCATACGAAAGTTCGAAAAATATAACTATTACATAACAAAATACCTAATTTCTTAACAGGAATGCAAAACCCAAAGAGGTCCTATTTGATGTAAAGAAGATGTAAGTTATTGAATGAAATCTCTCTCTCTCTCTCTCTCTCTCTCTATATATATATATATATATATGTGTGTGTGTGTGTGTGTGTGTGTGTGTGTGTGTGTGTAGTTTTTGTTCCTCTACATGTGACAGTAATTATAATGTGTCTTGAGTCAGGTCTGAGCGTGTGATTCTCTTCTGTGTGTTACAGCGCGGAGATGATGTTGGTGGAGGAGTGTCGCTCTGTCGTTCCTCCAAACTACTTTGCTGAATGCATTTAAAACAGATGGAGCAGACTAACTCAAGATTAGATTCTTCCTGCTGCATTACTTACACACACACATCAGTCCGATGCTTTCCATGGCAGCTGTCTTTGATTGAATAATAATGATGGGTGGCGGGAGTTTAAATGAGAGTCTGAATATAGGGAGTTTGTGCATTAAGACACTTTAGTTCATTACTGTAATACTGTGAATGTCTAAACATATATCACTGTATAAACCTAAAAATATATCATTGTATAATCCAATATGATTGTGATGCTGCTGAGAGCTTTTAAACACTGTCACTTTATCATAAAAAATAAAATGAACAAACCAATGTGTGCTCTTTCTTTTCTTTAAATCCAAAAGCAACAAGATGCCTCATAGTTTTTAAACATATGCATATATCCATGATGCATCGTGCAGGGAAAGAGAAAAAGCAAATAATATACAAATTGTTTAAATAATTAACATGTTAGTCAGCTGGTAAAGTTTTAGCTCAGCCATCACCAGCTGTTGTCTGAAATCTATTGCAATCTATATTCTATGCATTTAAGATGCACACTTTCCCCTGCAATAATAATTAAAAAATTAAAAAACAGACTGTAAATAAATGATTATTTTTATTAAGACCGAATGAGCTGAGGATATGATTTTAAATATTCAAGTATTTAATTTTTGTATTAATATATGTTGTTGTTGCTGGAGACAGACAGAGACAGTCTTCTGTATGTGATTCATCAGACTTATCACTACAAAAATTTGCAAGCTGAAATTTGTCACTCTAATGTAAGCTGCAAATCATCTAGTGTGCTGACTGAGACAATGCAAAAGATCAAGTCTGATTTAAATTGTCCTGTTTGGATCATTCATGATTACCAAATGATCCTTAAATTAGCTTGTCTGAACTCATTTTCTTGACTAAAACCAATGCGGGTTTCTAGAAAGCACTAATTAAATGTCAGCACCTTGCCCCAAAAAGCACTTTCCCATGAAAGCATTTTGTTGTTACAAGGAATTGTGGTGTTGACCCCACCAACAGATCCATCCAAAACAAAAAACACAGCGAGGATTTAAAGCTTTAAAGCGTGATTTCTATTATCTGTCTGCTGCATGCCACAGAAATTATTTTTGAAATGCAAGCTAAAATGACATGAATGTGACAACACAGGAAACAAGGGCTGATTTTTACATTTAGGAATAAGAATTTACTCAGTGTGGTTTTGGTGGATAAAGAAACCTTGGGAGGAACTACAATTCACCAGGAAGAGCCCATCCTACTCTGACACGAATAAAATAAAAAATAAAAAATCTGTTTTATCACTGTACCAACATACAATAAAGAGCAAATTTCCTCTTCACACTCTCTCACACACTCACGTGAGTGCAAGTTCCCCCAGCTTTCTCTCAGCGAGCTCACATTCTCAAAAATAAACCCGTGAATAAACAATTCAGTGAGGTCACTCGTTTTAGTTTGTCTGCCTCACCTTGCTTATACACTTCAGTTGCGGACAACAAAATGCTTGTTTTCCGACAAGAAGTGTAGACATTGCATGCAAATTGTGCCCCCAGTGAACAGTGAGTCAGGCTTTATTCGACTACAGGTTTTTCAGATTACAGATTTTAGACTCCGCCCCAAATGCGATATGGATTATGCCGGAGCAATCCCTGACTATTCAGCAATTGGCAGCATCTTTTCAAACCAAGGACAACATGCCCCCTAAGGTTTTTCCGAGGTTGCCCGGCTGTACGGTGGCGGCCACCTCTGTAATTCCTCTGGGCCTGCTTCACATGCAGCACCTTCAGTTTGGGCTCAAAGCACGTGTTCCACCCCACGCCTAGGGTAGACCACTGCTGTATCAAGTCTGTGGCCCCCTGGATGAACTCTCACCTGTTCCAAACAGGAATGAGATTAGACCTGACCTCCAGATGGAAGGTAGTCGCAACGGGTTTGGGTGCTCCTGGTCAGCACTGGAGTAATACCTGCTTATCAACTGTCTAGAGATGTTTGCGGTTTTCTTAACCCTGAAAGCCTTCCTTCCGTTATTTCTGGTGGGTTAAAGTGCCACTGGTTTGTGCAGCAACATAAAAACATGGACAAATCAGGCTTGCAGAAATGCGTGACTTGTTATTATCTCTATAACTGTGATTGGTTTTATTCTAATCTTGTTATGAGCCAGTAATACTTCAAATAAAATACAAAAATAAAAACATGACGATAATGTAATGTTTAATCATGTTTTTCACAGTTTAAATTCTCTTTACTAAAAAAAAAAAAAAAAAAAAAACGAATTATACCATAAGGCTTTGTCGCTTATTTTTGTTTCCGATCAGCGATCACACTGGAAATCACGTATTTTTAAAGTATTTTTGTTTTGTTTCGATGGTAACACCCTTTATTCAATGTTTTTTCTTTTGATTATTTCTTAATATTTTTTCACACTTATTGATCATTTGAATTAATCAACATTGGAACAGAGATAAGAGCAAATTTATGTGCAAGCATTTTGCATGAGCATAGGCCTAGATTCTTTATTCACTAATAAACTAATACAATATATATATATATATGACTGTGCAAACAGTGGTCATAAAGTGTACATATTAATTTATCAGCACATCATTTTTCTGGTCTCTTATATGCACCTATATCATGGTAAGGTGTGTCAAGTGTTTCTATATGCGCACTAGTTTAAATCCCAAACGTCCTGACCTGTATGCATTGGCACTCTTTCCACCCTGCATGGTAACAGACAAACTAATCAAGCTGATACAGAACAAAGCAAACTCACATTTTGCTTGCATCACTGTATTACAGCAAAATGCTTTCCCTCCTAGAATTTATTTTATTTTTATTGAACCTAAATTCACAGGTCCACCCAGCATTGTCTCATGCACCAGTCAGTCTGTCCGGGTCTTTCTTGCGGTCGTCACATAACCCGTACGTGACATCCGATCCTGGCTGAGACAAAGACTATTCAAAAGACCATGCTCTTTACTTCATTGTGTTTTCCCTAGTTATAGAACTTGATTCTGTGCAACCCAGAAACACTGAAACCAAGCCAAAACATTTCATCCAGAACACAAAGTGCCTTAAAACCTCCTACGCGCTGACACACAAGCTTTCAAACTGTTCTTTCACATAACCCACTGACACACAGATGGCCTCTCTCAGGGGAACAGCTGGGTCTATATCTACACTACGCTTACAATGATTCCCTGAAAACTGATTCATCCAGACGTGAAGATGTTGGCAGTTGTGGTTGTTTTATTTCTAGCAGTCGGCGTGAGTGACGGCGTGATTTTGAGTAAATGTGAGCTGAAGCAGCAGCTTGAAGAAGGCCTTACTCTTCAAATCCCCAATTCTGCAGACGTGCTGGCACAGAGTGAGTCTCTATTTACATCCCCAGCTTTAGATAAACTGTACCTATCACTGCTTCTGTGTAGATTCTTGTACTGTTGAAGTAGTTTGCAGGTGAGCATAGCATAGAACACACTATGTTCTTTATTTGCATTGAAGGTTCCATGAAGAACATTAAATGTCCATTAAATCTTTCCATTCCATAAAGGGATATTTAAAGTGGAAGAAGGTTGTATTTTTTATTTTATTTTATTTTTTACAAATGTTCTTCACAGTAAGAAAATTAAATGCCTATTTTGCCTAACTGTTCGCTGAAAGGTTGGACCCAAAATGCTGTGAAAGTTTCATTTTTAAGTTGGATGCAACAGAACATTCTTCAAAAATGGCTGAAATGAATGAAATCTCTTTTCTTTACAGTCGTGTGTCACGTCCAGCTGACCTCTGGCTTCAATACCAGCGCTATTAAGACGATCCCTGAGCCACAAGAGCCTCGTAGCGGTCCTCGTCGTGGTAGGTCTCCCAGAGGAAATAATAAAGGCGGCTCTTCCAGTAATGAAAGTGATGAGGACAAAGATGAGGTCTGGACCCTGTACGGCTTGTTCCAGCTCAGTGACCATGTGGTGTGCAACTCTGCTCAGAGTCGTGCACTGAACCTCTGCAGACTGTCCTGCGACAGTGAGTATATTTAATCTAGAAAGAGATGATGGACTGGTTGATACGGCAAGATAACAACCAGTCTGGGGTTCTTGTGAAAGAAATCAATACATATATTTTGCAAGGATGCATTAAATTGATTACAAGTGACTGAAATGCATAATGTTATGATAATGAATGTTGTTCTTTTGAACATTTTGGTCATTGAAGGATCCTTTAAAAGAGTATGTCTTGCACAAAAATGTGAAGCAGCACAGCTGTTTTAAAATGTATAATAATCAGAAATGTTTCTTGAGCAGCAAATCAATCAGTATATTAGAACAATTTCTGAAGGATCATGTGACACTGAAGACTGGATTAATGATGCTGATAATTCAGCTTTGCATCACAGGAATAAATTAAATATTACAATATATTCAAATAGAAAACAGTTATTTTAAATTGTAATATTATTTCAGAATATTTCAGTTTTTACTGTACATCTAAACAAATATATGGTGAGCAGAAGAGACTTTTTCATATGCATAAATATTCTCTAAAATTAAATGTGATTGTTCTCCTTTTCAGAGCTGATTGATGATAACACCAGCGATGACATAGCCTGTGTCCAGACCCTTATAAATGCACTGTGAGTACTTCAATAAAACACACAAATGTCAGAAAATGATATTATCCAGTGCAGTATGATTTAATTAACTGTGACACAACATTATACATCCATTACACATTCATTTTGCAGACTGTAGTATTAATATTTATTCCATGTAGAAATTATATAAATAGTGAATCCTCATAAAGCAGGTGAGTGCAAGTGTCCTGAAATTGTGTTCATCTGACTTTAACAGAACGTATCCGATTCCTGACCCCGAAACTGCTAGACACATCCATAAAATGTAAGTGAATGAAACAAGAACCAATTCAATAAAGCAATTAATGGAAAACATGAGTTTACTGTGTTTGCATGCAAGTATGTTAAAACTACAATAGCTAATATCACTGGCTTGACTAAACTGATATAAAAATAAAAAAAATCATGTTTCCTATTTTCCTTTGACAGGATCTCGCTGATCCACCAGCCGGAGTGTATGACCATGAAGGCCACTTCGTACTTTGCCATCTGTCAAACACCATAAAGTCCTGACCTCTATTAGCCCCCTCCTTTACTTTTGCATTTAGGTGCAATTATATTTGTAGCTTTCTTGCAAGACGACAAAATCCCAGCACAAGCTTGTGTTTTGTACTAGCCTGTATGAGTCATTAAATCCATTTGAAACGCAAGGTTGTTCTCATTAATTTAATTAAGGCCCTTGTTAAGGTTTTTTACTATCAGCCAGTATTCAGTAGGCAACATACTAAATACATAGAACATCCACTAGATGGCGTGCTTGTAATTATAGCAATAGCACACACTTGATTATTGTGTACTGAGATAAACAACAGACTTTTTTCTCACTGAGAAATGTATAGACAGAACAACTAAATAACCATTTTTTACATGTACATGCAGCAGCTGTTTTGTTTCTCTGGTGCTACAAATATAAAAATTAGATAAAAATCCCAAGCAAGATTTTTTCCAGCAAACTCTGATAAAGCTGTCATTGGGGCAGTAAACTAAAAAGTGTACATATTCTGAAAGGGTACTGCCCCAGATACAGCTTTTGTGCATTTTTTTCTGAGACTGAAAGGTGTTAAGCGGATCTTTTGAATGTGGATTCCTGATTTTAATATTGATAATATCTAATAATAACAAAAATAATAGTTACATGCTATTGTATTTTTTTTTTCAATGTACCTTGATATGCAATTGACATATATTAAGTATGAAGGCAATATGCAATGTGATTGCATGAAAAACTGCATGCCTGCAAAAAGTTCAGTGACACTTAGCAGCCTTTAATATGGTCTTTATTAGAAATGGTTTAGATGACTACATGATAATGCAAAACCTGCCAGCATCGTGCTAATTATTTATGCAAACTATGACTGATGCAGTCTTGCAGATATAAAAACATGACATAATACTGTGATAGTCTCTACTAAAAATTGTGGTACAACACAAAGTGCGTCTAACTAGGCAATAGTTCAAAGTAAAACACACAGTGATTACTCAGCCTACTGTAAATACAAGCACAACTATACTCTCATGTCCATGTGGTATACAATACATTGTTGTAATGTGAAACTAATATGAATATCAAGATCTCTATTATGGTAAAGTATAAAAAAGTATAGAAAGTCAGGCACATACTTTTAAGTTTTTCTCTGTTATTTTAGTTTAATAGATTAGAAATCAACGGACAGACAAGAGGACAACAAAAAACTGAGATAGCCCTTGTGTCATCTTCACTCCCTGCTGAAAAAAAAAAAAACAGTAGACACCATCACACTATTTCTAATGGTTTAACTGGTTATAATGGAAAACTTCTATTGGTGGCTTGTTAAAACCAGTAAATCTTTATGGAACAAGTCACAAAACACACACTACACCATTTTTAATGGTTTAAATGGTTAAAAGTTAATGGTTTATAATGTATGTAGTGGAAACCATTGTAATTTTTTGGGATGGTCTTATTATTTAATTGTTCCCCAGCAGCAGGGCTCTGTGACATCTAGCCCCGGAGTCTCTTTAGTAAGCTTCTTCGTTGCTTCTCAGACGAACTCCCCGCTGGACACGAGCTCTGGACACAGTTTGGCCTCGAGGTCTTCGATCGTGATGGACTCGACGTCTTTCCCGCTGCTGAGGCTCGCGGCTCGCGTGATCTTGGTCAGCGTGTCCTCGTAGGGCGGCGGGAGGTAAACCATGAGGAACACCCCGTCAGACATGTCCGAGCTCGTGCTGTTCAGCCGCTCCGCGTTCCCGGTGAGTGACGACAGGATCTCGGCGTTGCGCTCCGGGTCCTGCAGGTCCAGCGCGATGATGTTGGCCAGTCCGAGCTTGTTCTGCCTGAACCTCCGGTAAACGAGGACGAACACGGCACCGAACACGAGGAGCGTGGCGAGCGGGAGGATGATGTACAGGACAAGCTCCGATTTCCCGTCGTTTTGGCTCGAAAGCTCATTCCAGTGGTAACCCTATAGGGACGTAAAGGACATATTTTTTATTAAAAATATATATTTTTTGTATTCTATTCATTTACTATCTGCTTGTTTTCATAAAAAAAAGAAAAGAAAAAAAAACTAGCTTCTCAATTTTTTGTAGCTATTTGTTTTCTTTCTATTAAATAAAACCTGATTGCACTATAGTTTCTTATTTTTTGTTTTATGTAAAATCATTTTCTAACTCTTTTAAATTCATTTTAAATAAGTACATTTTTAATAATTGTACTTTCTTTTATGTAAATCACTTTGAATTACCATTGTTTACGAAATGTGCTATATAAATAAATTTGCCTTGCCTTACCTATATAAATAAAAAAGTAAAAAAGGCCACTAGCTTGCTCTATTCTTTTTCTTTTCTGTTTTTTTTTCATGTTATTTATTATATAATTTAATAAAACTAATTTTCATGTACTGCATTAGGCTGTGTCTTGTCTTAGCACTTACATATCATAGCTCTTTTTGATTGCTTCCTGGTTTAAATGATCTGGTTTAAGCTGGTCTTCAATGATGTTCAACACTGAAAAAATGGTACAATAACATTTCAACCTAAATAGTGGACTTTGCTTTTTTCTTAAATTCATACACAATTGCCACCTCATGAAATAATTCTGTTTTCTCACGTGATGGGATTTACTTGGTTTAATTGGACAACCAGCTGGTTTGACAGCCTGACTAACTGAAAAGTGCCTAAAAATGCTTTTAATCTGGAAGAAAATCTACAGTAGCCAGCTGTTTTTAGTAGTGAGATGATATCTGAATGTATGAAACTAGATAGAAAAATGAAGACTGATCTTTGATCTTTTGAAATTTCATATACCCTAACAAACTAATTTAATTTCTAAACTAAATGTCTTGTTCAGCTCACGAGAAAACCATAGGATGCTTTAATGAAACAAGAAACAACAGAAAGATTTGAAAAACCTATAAAACACAATTTTAAGTACAGAGCCATATCGAGACTACAGTGAAAAATTGTCTTGAAAATAAAACAATGTAAAAGTTATTTGTTGAACCTATAGCATATATGCAGCATATCCAGGGATGGATCCACTATCTTCTTGAATGCACTGAAGTAAAGCAACCATTCTTTAATAAATACAGCTGTTTACTAATCCAGAACCAGCGCCTCCACCCTAACCTGACTGCATCCTAAAATCTAGTGCTTCTCCAACCGTTTACTAATCACATAATGCTGCTTTTCAGCTAGATTAGATATTTTGGTCCTATAAACCCCTTCATTTACGCCAAACCACACTGTCACCTTAAATGAACCCCTGTGGAGATCACAACTGAGCTTCAGGTCATCACAGCATCAAAATTGAAGACAAAACAAATGTCAGAGTGTAACAATGACTTTAATTCTCACACAAATGGAACTGCACAATTTCCATTCTTTATAGAGGTTCTTTGGATTATTTAAAAGTTCTTCAAACAAAGAAACATTTTTTTTAAAGAACTGTTTACTGAAAGCTTCTCTCAATGGTTCTTCTATGACATCACCACTTTGGAACCTTCATTTTTGGAACTAATCAATCTTCTGTCCATCTTGAATCCCAGCTTTCGTCTTGACTGGGATAGTTCACTAACCTGTGGTCGTTGTACTGCAGTAGGCGGCGATGGGGACCCAGACACCCAGTCATCTCTTCCAGCAGGTCCAAACTTTATCCAGCTGCTGTCCAGCAATCGTTGCATGCTTCTGCTGACAGAAGAGCGTCGGCTGATGGAGGATGAGAGAGTCAGGCCAGCAGCGGTCTAAAGAGCGCAGTAGGATAACAGCTGCATCTTGTGTCTCTCTGAATGTGAGTGTGAGAGCCAGAGTTTGTGTGTGTTAAGTACTGTCTCACATGCTCGCACATGCAGATCAGCGGAAATCAGGCCAGTGGTCAGCCAATGGCACGAGGCGAAAAAAGACCCGAAAGGCAATCATTTGGGGATTTGTGATGCGCACAGCTGGCCTATATTTAATAAACAGCGGAGGGGGATAGAGAAGATGGAGCTGTCAATCAAATGAGTCAAAGTGCTGCTGCGGTTTGCAGTGGTGGCAGAAATGGGCGGGGCTTCTCCTTAGCATTCAGAGTTTCACATGTGTTTAGATAAACATCTAGGAATGCTTCAGTTCAGACATCTGTTGCTTTAAGATATACTGTAGCCTACTTCTTTGCTTAGGAGAAACTTAACCGTTTAGCCAAACATATGAAATACTAGTCAGAAAAATCGTTTCTTTTTTTTTAATTGGACAGTTTATTTAAGTTTTATGTTTTGCATCAGATGATACAGTAAGAATAATGAGCTCACACTTGAGGAGGAAAAAGCACCTCTATTTTATTCAGATGCCTGAACTGAACAAAAAATATGCAATTTAGTGCAGTTGCTGTTTTTTATATGGCCAGAAATGAAGAAATTCTGATAGTTGGTCATGTAAATCAGTAAGATTTTTATAATAGTAACAGACTACTTATATAAATGCATATGTGGCAAGTGTAATGTTGTTACACTAGATTATTGAAATTATTATTAACTAATAGTACTAATACAAGAGGCTTTAATTTTGAAACTGGTATCAGGAATAATTTCACAGTGAAGTCATGTGATCACAAGCACAAAACTATTGTTATTTTTATTTCTTTTTACATATATAATTTGTATTTCTTTTTTTTTATTAGTTTGATTTTCTTTTTGGAATTGTTAATCTATATAAAATGTTTAGGAACAACCGTTTACGTGAGTTACGTCGTGTGTTAGCGCTAGGGAAGGGCTGATGTAATTTCCTGTGCTCTCTCTCTTTCGCGGGATGTCGTTGCGATGAGAGGTATATTTTATCAGCTCCTCAGAAAAGTGTTTGAATCTATTAAATTACTTACTGATTATTGATTTTTTTTTTTTTTTTTTTGCACGAAATCAGTTTGTTTGTTAACTTTTCCTTATTATGGGATTACTAGTCCAAGTTAGTAACATTGTAAAAAGTATGTTTAATCGAAGTGTGAATTCATGTGATGGTCGCCATTACACGTGCAGTATGCTGCTGAATTAATTACATGACGATGCATACTTCGGTAAAACAGAGTTATTCAGTTATGAATTATACATTAGTGATTGCGTGAAGTTTGTCTGTTTAACTTTAATGATCCATGAGAGGTTTGAATGTATTTGCTGTTATATAAGTGTACAGTGTAACACTATGCAATGATTGACAGGCACTGCTAGACCTGATATTCTTCTGTTACTACCTGCTGATGTCTGTTATACTTTGATACAGGTATGTAAATGGATCATTATAGTATTGGTTTCTTTTCCTGTATGTTTTAATGCTCTCTTTCGCGGGATGTCGTTGCGATGAGAGGCACTGCTAGACCTGATATTCTTCTGTTACTACCTGCTGATGTCTGTTATACTTTGATACAGAAACGTCGCTGAGAGTAAACCACGTGACAACTGCATCATGGTGTGAAGTCTCTTTTATTATCAAAACACACAACGCAGAAGGAAACCCACTACACAATGGTGCCGTGACCCACCGTTTGGTTTGCTGGTAGCTGACCGCCTGGGATGCTGAAAGTGTGACCGTCTTTCCTGGGACTGTGCTGACGTCGTCGTGATCTGCGGGACTGGAGCTGATCATTAGTGACTGGTTTGGACTCTTGACTTTTTCTTTTTCTTTCAAAAAAAAATAAAAAGGGACACTTTTTTTTTCTGGAAAAGAATTAAGGACTTCAAATTTCCGATCAAATTTATTTGTTTATTAGGAAAATTGAGATAATTCGTTATGACAGATGACAAGGAGGAGAGGTTCACATTTGAACACCGCATGATGGCTGGTAGAGGAAGGGGTGCGCTCCTGACCACACCTGACCGTGGTTTTCAGCTTATGGGTCCTGAGTATGCAAGCACTGGGAGGGGTGGAAAGCTGAGATTGTCAGATGCTAGACTCGACGTAAGCTGCAGTCCAATAACAAAACCTGGTAGCCCAGAGTGTACAAAACATGAATCTGAACTCTCAAGTGACATGAGTAGCCTCATCAGACAAATTGGATCTGAAATTGGTGAAGCTATCAGGGACAGTTTGTTGCAGACTAGACATTCAAATCTGCCATCTAGTGGTTGTTTTGGAGAAAACACTAACATTTCTGACAACAAGATACCGAATGCAACCATTATCGATGCTTCCAAGTTGAATTTAATACTGAAGTCTGAGATAACTGCACCTCCTTATTATCGTGGAGATGGTACAGATAAGTGTTCCATGATGGAGTGGGAAGAACTGATGCGAGTGTACTTAAACAAAAAAGAAGTGATAGAATCTGAAAGGGTTGAAGAAGTAATGAATAGACTAATGGGGAGGGCCAGGGACATCATTAAGGTTTGGCTGAGCAACAGAATAGTTACTCCAACTGTTGATGCTGTGTTCACAGTTTTGAGACACCATTTTAGTGATTCCAGTAGCTCAGGAATGCCTTTAGCCGATTTCTACTCTGTGAAACCTTACTCCAATGAGAGCTCTCTGGATTATTGGATAAGGTTGAACAAAGCAGCTGAGGTGGCTGAGCAAAGTCTTAGAGAGGAGGGAAGGACATTAGAAAATCGAAGCAGAGAACTGGCTGTGATGTTTATACGACATTGCCCTGATAAGGATCTGTCTTTTGTGTTCAAAAGTAAACCTGCACAGTCGTGGACAGCTTCTGAGGTCCAAGAGAGATTGGATGAGATGCTTAGGGAGCAGAAAGTGACAAAGCGAATTGCGTGTCAACAAACAGTCAAGGTTCTGGAGCCAATTGATGAGACAACTTCTCTGTCTCCTCATAGGTCAGAATCAGCCTCACCAGTAACCGATAATAGCTCTTGTGTGCAATGCTCAATCTGTGCGTGGTGGTTGGCCCAAGAATTCTAACAAACAGAGCCGTGAATGTAGAGTTTGTACCAGCAAAGATCACAGTACTACTGCTCACTGTAAGATGTATAATCTCTGCTTTAAGTGTTTTTCTTCTGGGCATATGAGCTTTAATTGTGAGAAAATCATGCCCAGGGAAAATCCTGGCAGACAAGGAGTTGACGCACCTCAGGGAAACTAGAGAGCCTCCATTGGAGGGAGGGCAATGTGGGGCAAAATGAAAGTTCCTCCTTGGATGCTGATGTTGAATCGGTTTATTCATTTTATTGTGAGAGTGTTAGCAAAGATAAAACTGTGATTTTTCAAAATACTATTCAGTCAATGCAGAATGACAGTCTGTTTTATACTAGTGTTTTTGTACAGGACAAAGTTTGTCTTAAGGGGATGCTGGACAGTGGCTCTATGGCGACTACTTTGAGTGCCAACGTGGTACCTCAACTGAGAGAAGCTGGAGTCCTGGATCAGGAGTTATTTCCCCCGTCAGACATTGTCCTGGTGGGGTGCGGCGGGAAGCAGACTAGTCCTGAAGGTATTTGTGATCTGAAACTTGAGGTGTATGGATTTAGTTTTAGTGTCCCAGTCCTTATTGTGAGTGGACAGGTGGACCAGCTTATCATTGGTACCAATGTGCTGAAACCTCTGCTTAGAGAGATGAAATCAAACGAGGGATTCTGGAGAGTTGTAGATAAACCAGATCAATCTAATCTTAGTGAAGACTGTCAGTTTCTGCGTATGCTTTCGAGCATCGAGAGGTGGAGAGGTAGTACTATCCCTGACAAGGTTGGTACTTTAAAGTCCAAGTCTGCTGTGGTTTTGCAGCCAATGAGTGAGCACCTTGTCTGGGGTCGGCTGCCACCAGGGCTGAAACTCTCAGTGGGCAGCACAGTTATGATTGAACCAAGTACTTCTCGCTGCGTCCATCGTAATGTACTTATCGGTAGAGTAATCTCGCCTTTGTGGGGTGACGGTTGGCTCCCGGTGAAAATGATAAATCCGACGAACTCTGAAATTGTGTTGCGCAAGAATGCAAAGTTGGCTGGTGTCTACCCATGCATCGCTCTAGAAGATTTTGATCATGTGCAAGAACGAAGAGTTTTCCAGAATGTAGCCATGAGTAGCGGCAGTTCTTGTGGTAGTTTATCAGCCAAGAGTTCAGTGTCTGGTGCTAAGCACCTCAGTGATATTCGGTTGGATGAGATGGGCCTCAAAGACTTGAACTTAAATGACTGTGAGGTGTCGGATTTTTGGAGAGGCAAGCTCATTGATCTGATAAAGAAATATGAGTGCGTTTTCTCTAGGCATTCATTGGATTGCGGTGAAGCGAAGGGGTTCTGTCATCGCATTCGGTTGACTGATGACAGACCTTTCCGCTTACCGTATCGCAGAGTTTCTCCGGCTCACTATCAAAAGTTAAGGGAGACGCTCGATGAGATGGAACAGATGGAAATAATCAGGAAATCATCCAGTGAGTTTGCGTCACCGTTAGTACTAGTTTGGAAGAAAAACGGTGATTTACGATTGTGCACTGATTTTCGGTGGCTTAATGCCCGTACGGTGAAGGACGCACATCCTCTCCCTCACCAAGCAGACGTTCTAGCGGCATTGGGGGGGAATGCTTTGTTTTGTACCATGGATTTAACATCTGGGTACTACAACATTCCTCTGCATGAAGAGGATAAGAAATTTACAGCTTTTAGTTCCCCTCTGGGTTTGCACGAGTACAACCGGTTACCGCAAGGCCTCTGCAACAGTCCTGCGACTTTTATGAGAATGATGTTGACCATTTTCGGTGATCAAAATTTTCTGAGTTTGCTCTGCTACCTAGATGATCTGTTAGTTTTTGGTAAGACTGAGGAAGAAAGTTTACAGAGACTGGAGTTGGTGTTTCAACGTCTCCGAGATCACAACTTGAAACTTTCACCCTCCAAGTGTAGGTTTTTGCGTAGATCAGTCAAATTTTTGGGACACATTGTCTCTCAGGAAGGAGTGTCTAGTGATCCTATGAAAGTAGAGGCTATCGTGAATGTTTCAGAGAAGGATTTGATGGAAGTTGATGGTATGACCCCGTCTGTGAGAAAAATCAGGTCATTTCTCGGCATGGTTATTTACTATCAACATTTCATTGAAAACTGTTCTATGATTGCGAGGCCTCTCTTTCAGCTGATGTCTGGTCAGAAGAGACCTAGGAAAGGGAGGGGTGTTGTAAAAAGGACAGGAGCTGACCGTAAGCTCACTCCTGCTGATTGGACAGATGACTGCAAAGTGGCATTCAAGAATCTTAAGATTGTGCTGGTAAATCAGGTCTTACTTGCTCATCCCGACTTTTCAAGACCATTTATACTGTCAGTTGATGCTTCTACGAGTGGACTTGGAGCCGTGCTCTCCCAAGTTCAGGAGGGTCATGCGACTGCGAGACCAATCGTCTTTGCATCAAAATCACTCAATCACGCTCAGTCTAAGTATCCGGCTCATAGGCTCGAATTTTTAGCTATGAAATGGGCCATTTGCGACAAATTCAGTCATTGGCTTCGTGGGCACAGGTTTACGGTTTGGACGGATAACAACCCGCTCAAGTATATCTTGACCAAGCCGAGGCTTGATGCCTGTGAGCAGAGATGGGTTGCAAAGTTGGCCCCTTTTGAATTTGACATACAATACATACCCGGATCGAAAAACGTTGTAGCTGATGCGTTGAGCAGAGAGCCTTTTGCTGCTTCCAGGATTCTACACAGGCTGACTAGAACACCATATGACATCTTGAGGCATGAAGCGGAGATGCTGGGGGTCGAGCGGGTGCAGGATATGTTTCATTTGTCCTGTGAACATACGAATGAGGAGGTTGTTGAAGAAATGTCTGGGTCTCAGAAGTGTCATAGAGTAACCAACCTGGTTCAGAGTTTTGCTACAGGGAACGTGTCCTGTGAGGAGATGTCAGCTGTGTTCCGTTCTCATCGTCACTGGGAGGAAGGTGCAGCAGCTAGAGCAGTTGCTTATGTTCAGCATTTGAAGGGGTTGGAGGATGAGGCACAGTGCCCACTCAGTAAGCTTACCCATGATGAGCTGCTCAACAAGCAATCTTATGATCCAGTGATTAGTAGGGTGAGGTTCTTTGTGGAGCGAGCTAGACGTCCTTCTAGGAGAGAAAAGGTTAACGAGTCAAAAGAAACTGTACGAACACTCAGACAGTGGGGCAAATTTGTAATCAGGTTAGGTATACTTTACCGTGTATCTAAAAATCCTGCGACCAAGAATAAATCCTATCAGTATGTTGTGCCAGCAGCTTTAAGAGGTTTGGCCCTGAAAGGGGTGCATGATGACGCTGGTCATCAGGGCCAGCACCGCACTCTTTGGCTGGCGAGGCAGAGATTTTACTGGAACTCTATGGAGAAAGACGTAAAACTGTACGTGTCACAATGCAAGAGATGCGTGTTGAGTAAAACTCCTGAGCCTGAGGCTAGAGCACCACTTGTGTCTATAACTACAACGTCGCCACTAGAGTTGGTTTGTATCGATTTCTGGATGGCTGAGGATGTTAATAACAAGTCAGTTGATGTGTTGGTGATAACCGACCACTTCACAAAACTTGCATGTGCGTACGCTTGCCCAAATCAAACTGCAAAGTCTGTTGCCCGTGTTCTGTGGAACAATTTCTTTTGTATATATGGGTTCCCAGCACGAATCCACTCTGACAAGGGTGCAAACTTTGAAAGTTCTCTGATTGCAGAATTGTTGAAATTGTCTGGTGTTTCCAAATCTCATACTACACCCTATCACCCTATGGGTAACGGTCAAACTGAAAGGTTTAACCGTACCCTGGGTGATATGATAAGGTCCTTGCCTCCAAGGTCTAAAGCTAATTGGCCTCAGATGTTGAACACGCTGACCTTTTCTTACAATTGCACCAGACATGAGACAACTGGCTACCCACCTTTCTTTTTGATGTTTGGTCGTACCCCAAGATTGCCAGTAGATGTTTTGTTTGAGAGTGTCATTTTGGATGGAGAGACCGTTGATGTGAGTAAATATGTTCAGTCTCTGGGAAAGGATTTGAGGGAGGCAATGACGCTTGCACAACAAAATGCACATCAGCAGCAGAAAAAACAGGCTGAGTATTATAACCGCAAGTGCAAGGGTCATTCATTAGAGTTGGGTGATAGAGTCCTTCTGGCAAACAAAGGGGAAAAAGGAAAAAGAAAGTTAGCGGATCGTTGGGAAAGCTCAGTGTACATTGTTGTGGGTAAGAACTGTTCTTTGAATACGTACAAGATTCGCCACCCAGTAAATGGTCGTGTCAAGACTGTGCATCGGAACCTGTTAATGCCTGTTAACTTTCTTCCATTGCCTGCTTGGGAGGATTCAGTGAGTTCAGAATGTGACTTGAGTTCGATCTGTGATTCGTCAAGTACTGACATTCAGAAAAGTGACACTGTAGACAGGACTTCTCAATGGATTGCTGATTTAGATGTAGTTACAGGAAAGGATACTGGTGAACTGAAAGATAATGTAATTCAAAGTGGTGAACATGAGATTTGTGATCATGAAGGGGAACAACAAACCGAACAGGTCGAAGGGGCAGAATGTCAGGAAATTTCTGAAAGAATGTCCAATCCTTCAGTGTCTTTGTACATTCTCTCAAATGATGGGACATCACTTATATCGGATGTTCAGAATGAAGACTCTGTATCCCAAACTGTCACACCTGTTGTTGATCATGTTTGTGATGTTTCTGCGATAGTGAGAGAGATACCTGGGGGTTCCTCTCAAGACACTACATATTCTTGTCATAATGTAGGAGAATCTGGTGAACAGCAGAGAACACGGACAAGATTCGGTAGACTGATTAAACCTGTGCGTAGATTGATACAAACAATGTCAACTCAAAGAGTTTTTCCTGTACTGGAAGTTTAATCTTATTTTCTTATGTCTTGTTTTTGTGTGTTTGATGGAATGTGCACCTGTTAATTTGATCTGGGTGGAAATACCTTTAATGGTCTATAACACACAAGTTTGCTTAAGAAACTGAGCATACAGAGCGACTGTTGGTGTATGTCATTATTCTAACTATGTATATGGCATGGTTTTTCAAATGATAGATTGGGGATTAGCTACCCTTGGTTTATCTGAATCTTTAATGAGATGGCTTCAGAGCTGTATTACCTAAGGAGGTTTATGTGAAATGACTACGCTGATCTGTCAAGATGTTGGTTTGTCCAATAATCTAGTGTAAAACAGTGGGGGTGAATGTGGCAAGTGTAATGTTGTTACACTAGATTATTGAAATTATTATTAACTAATAGTACTAATACAAGAGGCTTTAATTTTGAAACTGGTATCAGGAATAATTTCACAGTGAAGTCATGTGATCACAAGCACAAAACTATTGTTATTTTTATTTCTTTTTACATATATAATTTGTATTTCTTTTTTTTTATTAGTTTGATTTTCTTTTTGGAATTGTTAATCTATATAAAATGTTTAGGAACAACCGTTTACGTGAGTTACGTCGTGTGTTAGCGCTAGGGAAGGGCTGATGTAATTTCCTGTGCTCTCTCTCTTTCGCGGGATGTCGTTGCGATGAGAGGTATATTTTATCAGCTCCTCAGAAAAGTGTTTGAATCTATTAAATTACTTACTGATTATTGATTTTTTTTTTTTTTTTTTTTGCACGAAATCAGTTTGTTTGTTAACTTTTCCTTATTATGGGATTACTAGTCCAAGTTAGTAACATTGTAAAAAGTATGTTTAATCGAAGTGTGAATTCATGTGATGGTCGCCATTACACGTGCAGTATGCTGCTGAATTAATTACATAACGATGCATACTTCGGTAAAACAGAGTTATTCAGTTATGAATTATACATTAGTGATTGCGTGAAGTTTGTCTGTTTAACTTTAATGATCCATGAGAGGTTTGAATGTATTTGCTGTTATATAAGTGTACAGTGTAACACTATGCAATGATTGACAGGCACTGCTAGACCTGATATTCTTCTGTTACTACCTGCTGATGTCTGTTATACTTTGATACAGGTATGTAAATGGATCATTATAGTATTGGTTTCTTTTCCTGTATGTTTTAATGCTCTCTTTCGCGGGATGTCGTTGCGATGAGAGGCACTGCTAGACCTGATATTCTTCTGTTACTACCTGCTGATGTCTGTTATACTTTGATACAGAAACGTCGCTGAGAGTAAACCACGTGACAACTGCATCATGGTGTGAAGTCTCTTTTATTATCAAAACACACAACGCAGAAGGAAACCCACTACACATATAAATATCAGTTGTCACAATAATGTCTTAGTAAGATGATATTGATTTGCTCAGTTTTATGATCAACAAAAAACAAGATAATGCAATGCATTACAGTGACGATTGAGAAATGAACAAATAAACATTCCTCAAAAGGCTGACGATTATATTTGATGCTCATTTTAACATTAAAATTCACATATGGATAATCAAGCAAGTTGCTTAAGTTTAGTAAGTGTTCATCTAAATATTACTAATAATATAAAAAGTATTCATGCATTTACTTCATAAAAATCATTAAAGATTTCAAGGCAAAAAAATGGTTGACACACTTACAATGAAACTAATACTCTTACTTGCTAAAAACACAGAGAAAAAATCAACAGAACCATGCAGATTGAAAGGTCTGCATTAGTCTGGTTGGTTGGAGATGTGAAATGATTGGCAGGGCATTTGAGCTGAGCTACAGTCAATCAGTGCTAAAACTGGCGATAGTCTCATTAGGACCAAAGCTCATTACTGATACACCGTGGATCACTGTCAGTACATTTGGTTTATTAATGTCTGAGGTCCGGCTCCAAAACAACTAAATAAGCACTCATTCTGATTTCTCAAACGTTTTCACGTGAACACCAGCATTTGATAATAAACAATACTGTAACATTAGAAAGAGAGAATGTGAAAATGTGGCGTTTTTGTTCTCTTAAGAAGCTATTTCAACCTGATCTTGACCTTAAGCTTAATACAAACCATAGCAAAGAAAGTCTTGTGGATTTACATTGACATTAAGGTGATAAAATTAGTTTTTTTGTATTAAGTGGCTGTTTAGACGGATGAGTTTCAGAAGCAGAACAATCCTAATATCTGGGTTTACAGGGGACGGCTGGGGTTGAACATTTCAGGTTTAGCAGCAGCCACGTTTTTAATTAGAGATATGGACATTTCTGTGTAATTCGATCGAAATCTCTGACGCACACGTGAAGGTTTTCCAAAGAATTTCTCTGACCACTGGTAATGAGAGTTTGCTGGACGTCCTGTGGATAAAGCAATCATCCAAAAAGAGGTTTATTGAATAGACGCTTTAATCACATGACCAGACAAAACAGCACAGCGTGAACCTCACATTCATTTAAAAACACACACTTCATGTGAAAACCTGACCTGAAAAAAACAAACACATTTTAATGTACTAACTAGAATTGAATAAATAACAAAAATGAAATATAAATAGAATACAACATACATAATATACAAATAAATATGATATATATATATGATATATATACAATGAATATTATAATATTAATCATATATAAAATACCTCATATACAAAATAAGTTGTATATTTTTTTATGTATCAAATTTCTGTATTCTAATTCAGAAACATACTGAAAAAAATCAAGGGAATTTTTTTTTTTAAACAACTAAAAACTAATTAACAAATAATTTAAATAACATACATTGTGTAATATATGAAATATCGAATATATATATATATATAGAGAGAGAGAGAGAGAATAAAATATTTTATACATTAGAATAATTTATAAAATCTTAAACTAATCTGAAACTATAAAAACACTGGAAAAAGCAAGCAAAATGAATTGATTTGAAAAAATAAAACTGACATAAAACTTCCTTGAAATGTGTGAAGTAGAGTAGTTTAACTCTGAACTGCTGCATGTTTTGCCTTCAGTTATTCAGCTTGTGTGTTTCATGTTTAATGCTAATCCTAGCTTGACAGGTTAGCCTTTCACACACACACACACACACATGAGGCTTTGCCATGTCAAACACAGAACGGGGTCACCGCTCTCCTCTCCTCTCACTCCAGCCCAGAGCAGCGTCTGAATCTGAGGTCTGAGTCACTCACGGATCATCTCTGACCCAGTCCTGCTAATCGAATGTTTCACAGAATCCCTGAGGTGACACCATCGTCATTTCATGCTGTCTGTGAACGTCAGCATTTCACTGTGGATTCTTTAAAGAGAGAATCTGTTGAGTGAGCTCAATGATGCTGTTTTGCCCTTGTCTCATTTTTAAAGCCGTAACAAAGTCTTCATTTGTGCTTTCACTCTCTCGGTCTTATTGCAAGAAGTACTGCGTTCTGTTACGCAAACACTTTTACAGAAGATTTACACACACTGTCCTTAATTCTACTATAATATCTTTGTCTCTCCATGCAAATGACCTCAAGTTAATTTATCTGGATCTGTTTTAAGCTGTTTTCAGTTCTGAAAATGACATATACAATATTTATATGTATATATATTAGTTGTTTACATAATTTATGTATAAACTACACAATGTTTTTCGGCTTAAAAAGTGCATGTGTATAATTATGTGTCTACTAAAGATAAGAAGTATTTGATTTGTATTGAAGAATATAAAATAATCAGATCTTATTCTCCTTTGCATAATTTCATGTCATTTCTGACTGTTAAAATAGAGCTTTATTTTCTTCTCTTTAAATCAGGATAAACATTCACAAACAGATGTTAGACTGGACATCTGTCTCACTCTCAACAATATTCATCTGTGTGTGTGTGTGTGTGTGTGTGTGCTTGTGTGTGTGTGTGTGTGTGTGTGTGTGTGTGCTTGTGTGTGTGTGTGTGTGTGTGTGTGTGCTTGTGTGTGTGTGTGTGTGTGTGTGATTGTGCATTTTTCCAGAACATGTTTGATTCATTTGAGCTGTGCAGGGAAAGGTGAATCAGAAAAAAAAGCTATAAAGATGGAAACAAAAAATACATCTCAGATTATTTTAATATTTTTATGCTATATTTTTAGCTTTTGACATCTTCTGGCCGAAGTCAGAAGTCAAGTCCCCAATTTATGTGATACACTGGTGTCTAGATAAATAAGTCAAGTTACATTTATTTATATAGTGCTTTTCACATAGTTTCAAAGCATATATTTATATAATATCTTCATGCAAGTGCAGATTAGAGTTTAGAGATAATACAGTTTGCATTTTGTAATGATAGCAACCAAGTATAGCTATGTAGTATATATTGCATTTTATGTATCTGAATAAAGTTTAATATTTTTTATATAAAGAGCTGGCTGATAACATAGTTGCATTTTGCGATAATGTAAACAACAACGCGGTTAAGATTTGCTATATCAAATATTATATGCTATATTGCAGTCATCAACCAACTGAAAATTATGAATCTGATGAATTATAGTGAGTTTTGTATGAGGAAAGCACTCAGATTGTCTTCAGCAAATGGCTAAATGTTGTTTTCGTGAGGATTGTTTGATGGCTGCAGTGAGGTTCAGCTGGTGGTGATCATGAAGCTGATCCCAGGACACACTTTTGGGATGCTGCTGATTGACTAGTTGTGAGGGATCTCTGATGATAACAGGGAGTTTCTTCTGGAAAGACACCATAATTCGTGCAGCGTGAGTCTCTGTGAATGAAATGCCATCATGTTGATTTTTTCTGCCCGTGAGCATTCATAACTCCCAACAGCAGCACGTCCTGGAAATATAAATAACGTTTATTCAGAACATTTGAGACTCATTTTTACATCAGCGATCCAGCTCCTGCTTGTGAATGCATGTGTGATGATGCTTGTATGACGCAGTAAGGGAGGGTGGAGACGTTTGGCAGGGATTTGATGGTTTAGTGTTTGTGTTTGTGTGCCCTTGACCTGTGTTTTGCTGGAGGTCAGACCAACCGCTGAGCTCTCAACATATTGCAGCTATTTGAAGATCTGCAGTGGCTTTTCTGTGTAAAAGGGTATTATAGAAGTAAATGGGGCGGAGTGTGTGCGTGCATGTGTGTGTGTGTTTGATTTATTAGAGCGCGAGGAATTATTTAATTTGTGTGTTTGAATGTAAAAAAAATATAAATGAATAAAAACCCTGCTTATGTTATTTTTGTCCTTGTTTAAAAAATATATTATGGAATTAAGACTCATATTCTAGCTGCAAAAAAAAAGAAAATTGTCTTAATGATGTTTCTCACAAACACACAGCATCTTGCCTCACAAGATGTTAACTGATGGACTGGAGTGATTTGGATTACTTTATGTTTTTATCAGCTGTTTGGACTCTCATTCTGACGGCACCCATTCACTGCAGAGCACCCATTGGTGAGCAAGTGATGCAATGCTACATTTCTCCAAACCTGATGAAGAAACAAACTCATCTAGATCTGAGACTGCCTGGGGAAGAATACATTTTCAACAATTCTTCATTTTTGGACAAACAGCTTCTGAAAAATCTGTTTAAAATGCTCTCACTCAAGATGAAGTGGTCTATTGAAACATTTCCTTTGAGCAGAAATCCACATGAGCGTGTGGTTGTGCCGGTGCACCTGTCACCTTGTTAGTTCACACTCACTCCACATCTGCTTCCTCAAAGCACAGCAGCTGTGATGCTTTAAGAGGCTTAACTCAGCGCTTTCTGTTTCTTTGTGCTTGTGTTTATGTCTGTGTTCGTTTGATCGGCACTTCAGGGTTTCATCTCAATACCTGACTGTTAACTTGCTCATCTTAGTAGCTGATCTGTGTTATCAAAGTTGTACTCTTGATGATGACCTGTCCAGCTACATGTGACGAACACAACACTTTCCTGCAGGTCGCTTCGGTCCGCAGGCGATGCAAATGTAAACGCTGCACAATAAGAGAGTGAGTTTGATTATTGTTGTTGCAGCTTAGACTACTTCAGTCTGTGTGCATTGAATTTATTTAATACACAAGTTTCACATTTTGAGTTGAATTAGTAAAAAAAATGTTTTCCACAGCATTCTAATTTGTTTGATGTCAAGCTCCAGAGTAAATAACTACAAAAACAGCATTACCAGCTTCACTTACAAACCAGATTGATTTTATTTCTGTCAAATATTAACAAATGTTCTTGCTGAGACTGGCAGAGGTTTAGATATTGATGTCTGTTTGTAAGTAATAGTTTAGTTGATGTCACCATTATGGTGATAAGTGTTTGCGTTAGTTGGGCAATTTAACTCTTGACTTTCTGATGTTTTCTGTACCTGCTGTAACTATGTTTTGTTTTGTCAAAAGCAGCAAGAGTAAATGTGGTCAGCTGCTGTTGGCTATTGCAGATAATAAAGATATTATAACCATCCAGCACTATATATGTCACTGTGATGGCTGTGCGAGGAGGAGAGAAATCATATTCAACCAAATCAGATATCTCCAGCTATAATAAATCAACATTATTATATTTATTATAACCCTACCCATAAAAAAGGATATTAATAGCCAACCAACCCTTTATTAACCCTAACCCAATCCAAACTTCTCTGCACAAAGTAATCCAAAACACAACAATTAAAAAAGGAAATTACACAGACACCCTTCATTCCTACTAAATGTAAGACTCACCTCACTCAAAAGAAATACTCCAAATCAAAAATAAATAAAAAACATGCTTATGTTATTTTTGTCTTTATTTTATTTGTTTTAAATATTAGGACTCATATTTTATTAATTGTCTTGACGTATTTGTTTCTTACAAACACACAGCATTTTGCCTCACAAGATGTTAACTGATGGACTGGAGTGCTTTGGATTACTTTATGTTTTTATCAGCTGTTTGGACTCTCATTCTGACGGCACCCATTCACTGCAGAGCACACATTGGTGAGCAAGTGATGCAATGCTACATTTCTCCAAATCTGATGAAGAAACAAACTCATCTAGATCTGAGACTGCCTGGGGAAGAATACATTTCAACAATTCTTCATTTTTGGACAAACAGCTTTTGTGGTCTTTTGAAAGCAGGTGTATTTGCCTCAAACATTTCCTTTGAGCAGAAATCCACATGAGCGTGTGGTTGTGCCGGTGCACCTGTCACCTTGTTAGTTCACACTCACTCCACATCTGCTTCCTCAAAGCACAGCAGCTGTGATGCTTTAAGAGGCTTAACTCAGCGCTTTCTGTTTCTTTGTGCTTGTGTTTATGTCTGTGTTCGTTTGATCGGCACTTCAGGGTTTCATCTCAATACCTGACTGTTAACTTGCTCATCTTAGTAGCTGATCTGTGTTATCGTAGTTGTACTCTTGATGATGACCTGTCCAGCTACATGTGACGAACACAACACTTTCCTGCAGGTCGCTTCGGTCCGCAGGCGATGCAAATGTAAACGCTGCACAATAAGAGAGTGAGTTTGATTATTGTTGTTGCAGCATTAATGAAACCGATTCACTCAACCTTGTATCCAAAGATAACTTTTTTCTTTAATTTTTGAGAATGATATATCCAAAAGCTATACAATGTCTGTTGCAGACCGATCCAGCTCTGATGTGTTATATAAGCGATGCAGAGGTGAAGGGGCAGTCGCTCTGTAATCTCTCTCTCTCTCCATGTCTGATGTACAGCTCTCATGGATGCAGGACCAGGTTAATCGAGAAGCCCTAGCCTAGACTTTAGTGCACAAGTTCTCATATATTGAGCTAAAAAATGCATACCAGTTAATACCTTTAGATGCTTATTAATGAAAATCAAGGACTCGGGGCCCCCTGGCTTTTAATCAAAGACCCCCCAGCTCTTAATGCATCTTGTTTCCTTCTGGAGCACCAGTGAACATTTGAACCTTTTTTAATAGTTGTGTTTGAGTGCCTCAAAAGTCCTCAGTGTGAAAAGATGTATCTCAAAATCAAATATGCAATATGCAAAGATGCTGGAAAACTGAAGAATCTGCAGGACCTTAAAGATGTTTCTGAAGACCGCTGCTCAGTTTAACTGTTCAGAACAAACAAGGGACTCATGCACAACCATCACAAAACAGAAACACAGTCGAGGATCATCAGGTACCAGAACACAGTACTAAGAACCATGGGTTCACAAACTTTTGAATGGGCTTATTTTAATAATTTCAGCAAAAAAATGTGTCTTGTGGACTATATGCAAACATCTTGTATGTACAATATCTTACTCAGGGCAATACTAAATAAAAAAATAACATGCATTTATTATGATCTCTCTTGTTCTGTTAAAATTATTCACATTTTCAATGATTCTGCAAGGGCTTCCCAAACTTTCGCATGCCACTGTATATATGACATGTAATGCACTGATATAACATCAGAGGGCACTATAATAATATTTTAAACCGAGAGCTGAAATCTGATCCTTTACGGACAGTAGTGAAGGAAAAACCTTCCGCATTGCGAATTAAAGGCGAGTGAATGTACACGCGGTCTAGACGATAATGATTCATAACTCTAATTGTTTCTGAAGAGTTTTAATCAAGCCTCAACACGCGAGAAGTTCAGTGTAGTGAGTAAGAGAGTGAGCGACAACTGTTTTTACCTGTAAACACCTTTGTCTTTTTGTGTCGTGCCTGAGGGAGTGCTCGAGACGCACGTCATTTCCCCGAAGTGCGCCGCTTCCCTGGAAACCTCGCGCTGTCTCACCGTTTCACTGTCTCAATGAAGATGTGCTTCACCTCACTTGGAAAACACTAATTTCGACAGGATTTACACTTTTTACTCCAGTTGTATAATGTGCATACTGGATTGAAACTCGCCGGGAATAATGCGGACACAGATCTATATCAGTGTCACTGTCTTGATCCTGTTTTTAAAAAAATCCGACTTGGAGGGTGAGTATTTCATTTCGTTTTATTTATTTATGTATTTATTTATTTTTTAGTAGTATAGTATTAGTATACTAGTAATTTAATATATTTAAACATTTTAAATATATATTTATTTAAAGTTTAGTTTTATTATCAATGAATGTGTTTATATATTGCTTTTATTTATTTATAAACTTGAATTCTTGGAGGAAACAGACCCTTTTAATGTCACTAAATATTTCTTAAATGTTGTTAATTAATGATTAAAGTTGGGTACGTTGGGTCAAACACGTATACGGTTGGCACATGCGTTAAAATGTTTTAGTTTTCATCTGTTTTTATACAGTCTATGGTTTTCAAACAAGGAAGGCTAAGTCAACACACACTGGTAGATATTGCTCTATTTAATTTTTCATGATAACATTATTTTAATTTCTAAATCTTTTCTGAATCTAATGGTAGCAGCCCATTGCTAAGGTTATGGGTTCAGTTCCCAGGGAATGAAAGAACTGACATAAATATGTTCACACGCTGTATGTGTGTTGGATAATGTAAACTGTTTTAATACTTTCTATGCTTTTAGAGTTGGTATCTTTCCATTTAGTGATGTTTTTTATGATAAGTCCATAGGTTTATGTGTCTGTACGGTCCAAAGGCCTGGTCCAGGTTTTTATTGCGCCTGAGATTAATCCTGAAGACAGGTGTGTCAAAACTCAGTAAGAGGGACGCAACCCCAGCTCTTTACTGTCCCGTCGGTCACATCTAACATTTCACTCATTTCTATCATTCAAAGTTTAAAGTTTGCTTCACTGAAAAGATATGTGAATGTGTAGGCAGAAATGCAACCATGATAGTCACATAATGTAGGCTACTCCCTTTATTTACTTCATAATGAAAGTTAAAGCACAAAACAGCTGCCTTATGAATCAGATTAGACTGAATAATGACATGAATGAACGTGATAAGAAGTTGCTGATGTGATTGTGAGGCTGTTAGGTCAGGCGTAAAATGACTCCATTTGGACATTATAAAGGTTTCGACTACACAAAGAGATCGCATTTCAGTCGTAATTCATTTTTAACCTAATTTTAGTGCCATTTAAAAAGGCTGCAACAGCCCGGTTCTGTGAGTCAAACATTTTTGTCTGAATGTTGTACTATGATTCATCTCATTACAACCTTGTTTGGGCTGGGAAGCTTGTTGGGTTGGAGTTCACAGAAGATCTTAAGGAAGTTGGAGTCTATTACTTTGATAAAATGTTGATTAAGGTTGGCTGAGATGGGAGTAACTGACACCACATATCCTGTTTTACACTGCGAGTTCTCCGAATATAATGCCAGTGATGAGAGAAATGGGCGGGTTTGTGTGTATTTGTGTTCATATCACCTATCTTCACAGTGATGGTTAATGGGCAATAGTCAAAACTAGAAAAACGAGTCTGAGAGCTAATACACACACTGAAAAAAAATTACACTAAATGATTTTTAAAGTGAGTGGTTGCAAACTATTTATTTTAGCTACATAAAAAAAAAAAATGTGTTTATTTAAATTTAGCTCAAATAAATTGATTGCAACCACCTAAAAAAAAAAAAAGTAAATTCAATGAATCATTTTTTTCAGTGCACACACACACACACACACACACACACACAAAACACTGTAAAAGTAGCCCATGTGACTAATGACTAATGAAGCTAATCAAATCAAATCACTCATGAAAACTCATGAAGACTCAGTCTCACCAAGACTGCATTTATGAGATCGGAAATACAGTAAAAACCGTAATATTGTGAAATATTATTACAATTTAAAATAAAAATTTTCTATGGGAATATATTGGAATTGCTCCATTTATTATTATTTAAAATGTAATTTATTCCTGTGATGCAAAGCAGAATTTTCAGCATCATTACTCCAGTGTTTAGTATGGAAGTCCGTTTCTGCCACTGAAAAAAGAATAAAACAAGGTAATTTTTTGAGAATTACGCAATGTAAATTCGGCATTGATAGTTACAAAGTCAGAACTGCTTGATATAAACTATTCATTCTGAGAAAATAAATAAAAAATTTACGGCTTTCTCATAAACTAGCAACTGTGAGAAAAAAAAGTCAGAATACGAGATTCTCAGTTTAAATAATGCAGCTGCGAGAAAAAAAAAACTGAATTGTAAGCAGTTAAAAGTAAAACATATAAATCGCAGAGCAAAGAGGAAACTGACAATGTGCCTGCAGACAACCCTTATGAATAAGTACCGCTAGTATACTTCAAGTTTATTTGACCAAGTACACTTAAGTAAAGTTCAAGTATATTTTTAAGTATACTTTATGTAGCTAGTATACAAATATGAATGTTCTAGTAGTATGCATGTAAGTGTACTGATTCACTACTCTTTGGGACTAAACTGGCCCGTTTTCTAGTATATAAAAGTATACTTTGGTAGTTTACTTCTGTGTTTTTAGTTTGCACTGCAATTATACTAAAAGTGAACTTATAGGTACACTGATATTTTACTAATTAAATACTTTGTACACTTTGAAGTATAGTCTCTCAGTAAACTACTAGCTTAGTAGTTTTATACTGCAAGTTTACTTAGAAGTTTTCTTTAAGTGAACTTTACCTCATACTTTTAAGTATACTACTATGTCCCTATTCAGGTTTTAATATGTATCAATATGTATCAAGTTTAATGATAATCAAAACGTAGATGGAGTCGATCGACACCCCAAAGCTTGACTATAATTATAACCTCTTCATCAGTCGACATTTTATTTCATAACGTTAAAGTTTTAATGCTGTTTCATGTCAGATGATTGTGTTATCTGGTGTTTCCTTTTTCCTTCTTCACTTGTGTTTTTTTTTTGGAGATTATGTACAGAAGATGTGTACTAGCGCCCTCTATCTTATAATAATGAAAACACGGATTCTCGGAGTATAGCTCAAATATAGTCAGACTTTTTGTAAGTATAAGTCAAGTATACTTAAATGTCATTTTTAAGTATATTTTTGAGAAGTACATAAAAAGTAAACTAAAAGCATACTTTCCTATTTTAAGTTTAAAAGAAGTATACTAAAAGCACACTTGAATAAACTTCTTTTTCATAAAGGAAGACTGAGAGTAGGTTTCTGTTAAGAAACAAGGTCTCAGGTTGCTCATCTATCAAAATGTGTCATTTTTCCTACAATGTATTGCAACAATGACTATAGTTTTGTGAAATTTTAATGTGTTGCAACAGTCAGTTTACTGTATTGCCTCAGTTCAAGCAGCACACGTGAAGCAATCCTCTCTTCCTCTTTACTAGTTATAGCATGAAATAAACATCAGAACATCAGAAGGTATCTTGTTTCAGGAAAGACGTCAGTACACACTGAGGAAAGACGTCAGTACACACCATTTTTCAAGTTTAATGCTGTGTTTAGACCAAACGCGAATAGAGCGTCTGGTGCGAATGATTTCAATGTTAAGTCAATGCAAAGACGCGTTTTCGCGCGTCTGGAGGTCTCGAGGAAGATGTGAATTGTCACGCGAATAGCGCGTTTTGCGCGAAACGTGTGTTAAGCACGAATGGTACTTTTTGTGCATTTAGCGTTTGACGTTGAATTTTTTTTACTTTGGCATCAATTCGCGCCGCGTTAACCAATCAGGAGCCTGCTAGGAGTCACTCATTCAACATGGAGGAACGACTGATGTTGTCAGTGAGCAAGCGTTGTAAAGGAGCTATATGACAAATGTTTATATTTATAGAGACAGAAATAAAAAGGACCTATGTATATGAGACATATTAATAGATAAATTGAATAAAGGCCAAAGATAAGAAACGTTTCGTTTTACCCCAAACAAATTATATTTTATCTTGAACCACTAAAGAGACATCAGAGTCAGCGGCAAATGTCAGAAGGTCTAGCTCTCGGTGGGATTATGATCACGGAGCTCCCGCTGATTGCATGGAGCTCATCTCCGAAATCGGCGAAACACATTTTTTAAATAGGCGCTGTCTTTATAAATAAACCGTATATTTGAGTTTAAAACAACTACATTCTTGCCTGAAATACTTTTAAAACTACATTTCATACATTTCAACAGTAATATTTAGAAAATTATCAGAATAAAAATGGCGGTTGAAAATGGTGCGTGAACTCAGCTGGCAGAAGCCCACCCCATGATGCGAATTCGCGTCTGTTGTGAAGTTAATTTCACGCGCGAATGATCTCAAAATATTCAAGTGGCAAACCAGACGCGGTAGACTCTAATTTGACGCTCTATTCGCGTTTGGTGTGAACACAGCATAAGTACACTGACGTTTATCTACTCTCCTGTCTGAATGGTTTGTTGGACAAAAGGGCGGAGTCAGTATTATGATTGATCAGATAGCCTGACAATCAATCTCCGTGCAAAAGGTCAATAACCTTGTTTTAATTTTTATTAGCAGTCTTCCAAACTACAGTGTCACATGATCGTTCAGAAGTCATTCTAATTTGCTGATTTGTTCCTCAAGTACATTTCTTCTTATTATTATCATCAATGTTAAAACAGTTCTTCTGCTTAATTACTTTTTTACATTGTTTTTTTTTTTATTTGTTCTCATAAAAGAGCCTGTATCTGACAAGACATAAAAAAAAATGAGTGAGAAGAAGAAGAAGAGTCAGGAGAATTAAACAAGAGCCACACATTACATTGCAATGCTGAATGCTCTTAAATATGTCACAGAAGAGCAGTTAAATAGGTCTTGGTTGTCTTGGTTGTCGACTTGATAGGGGTTTAAAACACATTTGAATATAAAAGCAGTTAAGAGTCCCGAACACGAGATTCAAAGTTGATATCAGACAGAAACTGGCAGTGTTTGATGGTAATAACAGTGTGCGTGACAGGGTAAATGGCATCTGTTAACAAACGGCGAGTGTGAGCTTGTGTGTGCGTAGGTGTTTAGAGAGAAGAGCCAGCGGGAAGGGAAGAGGACTTTGATATGTGTTGTCTTTACCAGAGAAGAAAGAGTGCTGTGAAGGGTCGTCATAGACCCTGTAAAGACTTGTTCAGACTATCAACAAACAGCATTGATGGCATGGTCAGGCCAGTCTGAACCAATACCTCAGGAATCACTGAAACCGTGGCTTTAAAAAAAAAGAAAAGAAATGATAGTCAACGTGCATGAAGACTATTTTATGGTGACATTATTTCTCACCAGCGCATGTTTCTATTGGATGAAAATCAAACTGATTATAATGACTGTGACACAGTAATGAAAATATTATTTTCTGAAGAATGTTAATAACATAATTTTATAAGAAAGGGCAGAACTATTCAAGAAAAAATATGTAGATATTTGAAAAAATTTGAAATATTCTATCCATATATATTATTCTGTATTTGAAACTCTAATTTATTATCATTAGTGTTGATAGGTTTTTTGTTTTTTGTTGTATTTAGCACGCATTGATCAAAAGTAAACTTTAATGTTATACTTTTAAAACTTTCTATTTATTCATTAATTCAAAAAGGAAGCAGCACAATTGTTTTTAATATTATTACAATAATAAAAAATAATAATCTTGAGTGGCAAATCAGCATATTGAAGTAACTTGACATAACTACTCTTAAATATCCACTTTTCTTCCGATATACAACTCTTAAAACACTTTCTAAACAAGCAATGCAATTTGTTCATATTTTGTTAATTGTTTTTTTTTTTACAGTGCAAACTTTTAAATAGCATTGTATTGTATATTCAGTATTAAAAAAAACAAATAAGTTTGAATATATCACCTTTCTTGTATTATATAGTGCAGAACAGAATTGTATTACTTTACTGAACTACCAACAATTAAATGTGCTTAAGTCTCTTTTAAGTATAATCTTACAATGCAATTCTAATTTTAAAAATAGGCTTTATTTTAATTATATTACAAAGCATTTATTTATTTTCTGAAATTTGCTCCAGATGTACAGTACTCTGAATGGGAATCATGAGCAGTGTTTGAATTTGCATAATAAGAAATGTGATATACACATTTGAAATGTGATCAGACGAATGCAAACCGAGAGAAAAGCAATAATGTGATAGTGTCTCTCTTTCAGCTGTGAGAGTCCCGTCTCCTGAGAGCGTGTCTGTTCAGTGTGACAGCTATGGAGTCGAAGCTCGATGGGAATATCCTGAGGTTCATCAGGACGTTTACTTCCAGGTGAAGGTGAAAGATGAGTTCACTGAAAGGTAAATCATCTGAATAAAAACCCTGAGCTTTCAGAGCTACTGAGTCTTAAATGGTTCTTTTCTCTTGACTGGTGAATCCTTTAAAACACCAGTTAAACCATAAGCTTGTTTATTTGTAGTTTGAAAGCTTGAGCTTAACTGCTGTTCTTTTTTTTTTTCCAGGGACTCTAATCGTACAAAAAATCTGCATTTAAACATATCCAGCATGCTGTTTCGGCCAGCATACAACCGTTACTGTGTCACCGTGACGGCTGTGCGTGGAGGAGAGAAGTCAGACCCATCTGACTTTTTTATCTTCAGCTTTAATGAAAATGCTGCTGCCTATATTAAGTGTATGTCTACACCTGTGTTTTTAGTGGAAATATCATCTACCATGACAAATACTGGCAGTAGAACTGTACTATTGTGTGTTCAGGTTCTTTGGATTTTCCTGAGGTTGAACTTTCTCCTAAAGACGGCAGACTTCACGTCCAGTTCACCAACCCTCTTCATCTGTACAGAAACTCACCGGCTCTGCGTGACCTCAGCGAGGATCTGAAATACTGTATCGAAACAGACCAGGTACCCTTCACTCTCCTGTCTGCTTGCAGCAGTAATACTTCAACCAAATACGAAAAAACTCACTTTTTCTGTATTATAATCATTTATAGATTTAATAAAGACTAAAATGCTACATAAAAGTAGCTGAAGTCCTCTGAAGTCAAATGATTTCTCAGTGTGAGGAACAGATTCAAATTTAATGACATCTTCAGATCTAGAAAAGAACATATTATTATTTCAAATAACTCTTTTCTATGTGAATATATTATAAAATATAATTTATTCCTGTGATGTCTTCAATGTCACAGTGTCCTTCAGAAATGTTGAAATGAAAGAAACATTTCTGGTTATCAGTGTTGAAAACAGTTTTCGGGGAAACTATGATTTTTCTCTCACTTTTGATCAATTTTATTTTATTTCATAAACAAATCTTATTGACCTCAAATCTTTGACCAGTAGTGTAACAGAATGCATAAATAATAGCAAAATGCTAATTTTGAATGAATTTTTTTTTTTCTCCACAGGGGAAGAATAAAGTCTGTGAAACCTGTCAAATGAAGCAAAATGCATCATGTGAGACGTCTGTTGTGTTTTCTGAGCACAGAGGCGAATACTGCTTCAGTCTGACTGGAAATATTGGACAGAGGATTTTCAATCCCAGAAGCAGCTGTTTCACAGGAGACATACGAAGATGTAAGTGTGATTTGTCTTCTGTTCACTTCACAAGGCTGATAATCCATGTGAACAGAGCTGAAATAAAGACAGATACAATTATTCTGTAGTTTTGATCACTTTATTATGTATTGTATTTGCTAGTCGTAATAGAGAGTTTCTAAATACTTCTGGCTTCTAATGGCTATAGGGATATTAAATGATAAACCCAACAGTAAATACATGCGCAGCTGAGGACGATGTGTTTGACTGATGTTTTTCGTTCTTCCATCCAGATACTCCGTTCACGGTGTACTTGTATCCAGTGCTGGGGGTCACTTTAACACTGCTGTTCATAACCGGCATCATTATACTGTTAGAGAAGAAGTGCAACTCAGAAATGAAGAAGAAGGTCCCCTCTATGTTCCCGCATTTCTTTGTAAGTTGCTTTTTGACGATTTCTGGATATTTAAGTGCACCTTTTCCAGTAAAACATTGATACAAAGTGAAAACAACATTATGCAAATGCTAAATTATTTCCTTTTTTTTACTATAATTAGCCTCCACTTGTCTTCTTATCATATTAATGTGTCTTGTGCAAACAGGAATGCAGCATTGATGTACTGTTTTTACCAAATGAACAGTGTTTGTAAATCTGGATCTGGCTTCTGGCATCATCCACATCCAGCTAATTTTAGCTGTACAGAACCACTTGCTTTGCTGCTTGATGTTGCAGATTAGTGTGTTTGACCATACTATTTTAAAGTATTATCTTAATTATGAACACACTGGTTTGTATTGCCAACAGTTTTCCCGTTTACTGCATGTTGTTATTCTTCTCATTATTTCCGCTAGTCTCGCCCATAGGCTTACTTCTGCCTTGAAGAAAAAAGGTGGATGAAGATGACTGCTATCCATTTAGTACTCCAGAAAACATTTTAAAAAATACAATTAATTAACCAGTCACCGTCAGTGTTGTTATTAACTAAAATTATTAATATTTGCTTTCGGTCATTTAAGATAAAATAAAATCTAAATATTAGATGAAAATCCAACTAAAAATGCCCTTGGAAGCTCACTGAAATGAAAAAATTATACTATAATTACTAAAAATAAGCTGCAAAAATAAAAAACATTGAAACTAGATTACAAATATTAGATTAAAATCTTAGAAGGTTGAACTAAAAATGATGCCTTGGAAGCTCGCTGAAATAAAAACAAAAAAATTAAAAGTCCTATAAGTGCTAAAAATAAAACTGCAATTAAAAAAATATATAAAATGAAAATCTTAAACTACGAAAAAAGAATTGTTGTTTTGGAAACAAACAAACAAAATAAATTTTAAGAACTTAAATGACTAAATCTGCAATAGAACTTAAACTTAACAGAAATAGTTAAACAATATATAAAATGCAAATGAAAAAGTGCAAGGAAATTAAATGTTGTCTCAGAAAGAATAATTAATTACAAAACAATTTTTAGTTTAAGGACTCAAGATGAATGAATGTGCACCAGTGGTTTATCTTATGTTTGGTTCTCATTGTTCTTTTATAAAGAAATTCTTGGGTAAACCATGCACTTAATTTGTCAGATGTGTCCTGGTGTTTTATGTGAGCATGTTTCCCTGCAGCATTCCTGCACAGGGATAAGTGACTCTAAACTGTCTCTTTCTGGTTTGGTAGGATTTCGGTGAAACACAATCGCACCTGCCGAAAACACTGTGTGTGGTGGCAGATAAAGTGGAGCCACATCTGCAGATCGAACTGGTTGAGGACCCTGAGGAGCAAACATCGCTGGTACCATTGTCCGATAACAAGGATCTGGAAGGAGTCTACTCAGAAGATAAAAACTCCTATGGGCCTAATGACCTTGTTGAAGATGAGCAGAGTGACCTGTCCGATTTTTACGACTGCCCACATGCTCCCAAGCAAAAACGGGAGATGAGTCCTGGAGATACGGTAGATAGTTACGGACCCAAACTGCTTTAGAGGCCTAGAAGTGAAGGAAAGCACCATAATGGTTGCAAAATCCCCATAGCTATTGTCTAGATGTGTCCTGGAAACATGAGATGGGATGGGACTGTTTGTACAAGCACAAGCCCTCGCATGCCTCATGAAAGGAAGTCCCCCGGGCTTTCAATGGAAAACCTGTTTGGCGTTTGCCTTCATCTCAGCACTCCTTTTATTGGAAACGAAACTCCTCGTACACCAACTTAGGGAATTGCTTTATCCTTTTTCTTCCAATTTTGAGCATTATTTGTTCATTAGATATATTTTTCTACAAACCGTAGCTTTATTTTTTGTGCAAACAGTCTTAGCTTGTGGCCTTTGAACAAAGTTTTACAACATCCTTTACCAGCACTTCTCAGGTCATGTGACTTCAAGTCTTTGGATTTATGCTGCATTCTTGTACATCTCATGGGATTTACCGCCATTACAAAACAATTACTGACTTCCGGTGGCTCTTTTGGAATATTTACAACACCAAATAGATCCTTGCATGGCTTTGATGTGTTGATTACAGAAAACACTTTATTATTACAGTAATTCACCTTTATATTTATTTTTGTATAAATATGAATGCACCAGCTATAATGAGCTGTAATAAAATGTCACACCAAGCAGAACACTGTACACTTCTGTTCAAAAAGTTTGTGGTCAGTACAATACCTTTTAAAGAACTGATCCAGTGACACAGAACGTTCCCCTAACGTTAGTTTTTGGTTCCCGTTTGGTTATATTTTGGAACCAAACATTTTTAACTGGGGAATATTTATTCAGCAAGGATGCATTAATCAAACGTATAATGTTGCTAAAATAAATGCGGTTCCTTTTTACCTTCTGTATTCATAAAAAACTACAGCATCATGGTTTCTATAAAAATATAAGGCAGCAGAACTGGTTTCAACTGATAATAATCAGAAATCTTTTTTAAGCAGCAAATCAGCCTATTCATTTCTGGAGGATCATGTGACACTGAAGACTGGAGAATGGTGCTGGAAATTTTACTTTACAACACATGAATACATTTTAATAATATGAAACCGTAATTTTTTAATTGTAATATTTCACAATATTACTTTATTTTTTTTATCAAATAAACGCAGTCTTGGTGAGCAGGAGAGACTTTTTTCGAAAACATTTAAAAAGAAAATCTCACTGATCCGTAACCTTTGAACAGGAGTGTGTTTAAGTTGCTCCTAGCAGTCTCTTAAAGACGCTGTCAGTTTGGGGGTTTTGTGTTATGTCAGAGCTCTTACAAAACACTTCCAGCTTGCAATTAGCTTGCAACAAAGATGTGAACATTTTTGCCAATTGCTGTAATTCTGACACAACGTGACCACATTAGAGCGTGGTCATGTAGCAGATCTTCAACATGCTCACTACATGGTGAAAACAGGAACTGTTGAGGTCAAAATTGTTTATTGTTCAATCCTTTGAATGGCATTTATGCACAATACATAATGATGGGAGAAGACGAGAGATTTTCATCATGATGAACTGACAAGCCAATTTATAAAGCCATGCTATCTAGATACAGGCATCTGATAGTTTGACATAATGTGCCAATTTAAAAAGAAAAAAATATTGTTTTTTGTTGTTGTTGTTTTATATTGTGTTTTTATTAAAACCAGATTGGGATTCTATTGGGAAAAAAATAGTAATTGTTTTTAATACATGTATATAAACTGATAACTGATTGAAACCCTTTTTTAATTCTATCCTGTACAAACAACAAATGTTGAGTCATTAAGTAATGAACTCCTGTTGACTGTTTACCTTTAAACAATCAAACTTAAATAGAACAGTTTCTGAAGATTCCATTTGTTATTATGTCTCCATGACAACAAGCGTGAGGCAAACAAACATAGAAGTTCTGGTAAGGAACACTGTGACAGTGTAACCCTGTGAGCTGACGTGTCTTCAGTGAGGTCCTGTAGTCTCTGGAGCATCTCCGCAGTCCTACGAGAGCTTCAGACCCTGAACGTTTGCTCTTAAATGAACCATCTGCTTCTCCTGCATCTGCTTCTCCTGTTTGAACGCCAGTTTGTTTGCTTTCTTCTCTGACCTCCTCTCCTAAAACAACAATGAAGGAAATTAAAAGTGCTTTTTAGGTAGTTATATGGCCGAGTGGTTAATACAGAGCATTCTTCCTCTTTTAAGGTGAGATTTTTCCTCTAATTTAATTATAAAATAATAAATCCCAGGTGTGACAACTTGAAGTGCCAACACACTTCTCCTCAACTAGCTGATGTCTGGCAGGACATAAACCAGAGATGACTAGATAATCGCAACAGAATGTGAGTTCGATTGATATTTAATATTATTTCACCTTCCTCTCCGTCTTGATGGCCTGTTTCCTGGCTCTCCTCTCCTCTGCGCTCTCCTCCCGTGAGCGGGGCTGTGTGGAGGCTCGGGGCAGGTCCGAGTCGTTGATCCTCTCCATCCTCTCCACCTGTTTGGTTGTCAGGCCTCGTTTCGGCAGGACGTCCAGAGGAATCCCTGTCTTAGCGGACACTCGGATCTCCTTGAGCTGCAAACACATGTTTACATTAAGCTTTTTGCGGACACTTTCATCCAATGAAACTTGCTTTGCATTCAAGATGTAGATAAAATCAGTTTGTGCAGAATTCAAACCCATAGGTGTTGCGAGCACCATGCTGTACTGTTTGCACTATGGACCACATCTCTTGGTGTTTCTGTGTTTTTAAGCTCTAATTATACTCATGTAACCCCATCCATCCTTATGAACAAACATGTTCTCTTCTAATGACTTCTGAAATGTGCTGTGGTCATGACATTGCATGCAAACTATTATAATGAGCAAGTAAAGAAAACAGATCTGTGTGCTTTATTAGTCACATATACTATGAATTAGCTTGATTAATAAATGCATCAAAAGTTACTTATATGGAAGGTATTATTCCTTAGGATTAATATGAATACAAGCTCAATTCACTACAAACTCACCATTTGATTTTTTTTGCCTGATTGTTATAAATCTAGCAAGTTTGCTTGTGTCTGTGTGCTATATACATATTCGGTAAAACAGAGACACAACCCACGTCTGAAATTTGGTTCACATGCAAAATAGTGGATTTGAATTGGAAATGTAACTCGCAGTTAGGGTTGGGTATCGAAAACCAGTTCCATTTTAGAACCAGTTCCAAATGTCCAAGATACCAGCGGATATTCGTTAAGACGCGTGCATTTCGATTATGCTTCACGATTGCTGCGTTCGCATTTCAATTTGATTAAAAACGATTAAGTGCAGGAATGAATAGAATTTGCGACCTGTTTGTGTGCAGCGCACATGATGCACAAGCGCGTGCACAGAGGATTCCCGGTTTGTGCCCGTTCCAGTGTTGCCAATATCTTTCAATGGAAAGTGGATCAACCCCGCCTGAAAAGACTCTAATGTCACTAGAATGACAGATGAAATTCATGACGTAAGTGCGTCATATTGTATAGGCTCCCTATGCACACATAGCCTAGTGCATTTTAATTAAGCCAAATTCTAAAAAAATCTGTTTTTATTAATATATGTTAATGCATCTGTTGTCAGACAACGGCATGAATGTTATATACTGATGAATGAAACACGGTCCATTAAGACTAGATAACCAGCTCTCTAACATTAATCTGCACTAAAACCCTATTCACGACATTGTCTAAATGAAATCAAATACACATACGATGTACAAGACAATGGTTGTGCTGTGATTTCAGCTATACTGGCATGTAAAATAGAGTGAGAAGCAACAGAATATCTTTGTTTTTTTACTGAAAGTGCTGCTCCTCTCTGCGCTCGCATAAAAAGAGCAGATGCAGAGAGAGAGAGAGAGGCGTGTGCGCGCCCTGGGAGAGAGAGAGGGGTGTGTGCGCGTGCTGAGAGAGAGAGAGGCGTGTGCGCGCCCTGGGAGAGAGAGAGAGAGAGGGGCGTGTGCGCGCCCTGGGAGAGAGAGAGAGAGAGGGGCGTGTGCGCGCCCTGGGAGAGAGAGAGAGAGAGAGGCGTGTGCGCGCCCTGGGAGAGAGAGAGAGAGAGAGGCGTGTGCGCGCCCTGGGAGAGAGAGAGCTCGCGTGCCTCTCGTGCTGCAGAAGGGGAGAGACTAAATAAGGTTCGTCCAAGAAAGTTGCTAGATTTGTCGCTAGTCGCTTTTTATGGAAATAGGGAAATAGGGAGGGGTCTGAAAAGTCGATAAATCTAGCGACAAAGTGGCTAAATTTGCAACACGTGTCCGTTCTCTGACTGTTCGTGTATTTCAACTGTAGAAAAGGCTTGATCCGAGCCGAAACTGACTTCTTTCATATTTGTCGACCAATATACAGAAAGCTACGTTTTATATCTTACGTGAATGTAAACAGATGAGAAATGAGAAACACATGTACAGTGTTTTTGCTTAAAGAGACAACAGCCTAATAAACGCGCTGCCTGTCATTAATGTTAATCAAAGAACAAAAAAACATTCTATGATCTCGACTGAATATATTGAATAACTTTAATTGATTATTCTTTATTTTATTTATAAAAAGAAAACTATGCAGTGTTTTTTAAACTTTTAATTAGTTTCTGTACCTGATATTTTGTTTAGTTGTATTTATGATATTGCTAATTGATTTGTTTTTTCCTATCTTATTACTGACTGTTTACTTGTCTTTAACAATTTAATATTTGAAATTTATATTAATCTAGTTGTTTTAGCTGTGGTATTTTTTTTTAAAGCACGGGCAAGATTCCTCTTGCAGTGTTTTGTAGGCTGCTGATTTTTGCTCATGTTTTTCAGCTGCAACAGAACGCTTTGTAAAAAGACAGAATACATGTTTGACATCTAAATGTTTGACCTATTTTTTTTATAATGGATTTTTTATCTTATTGGAACTGAAACTAGGAATCAATAAGAATCGGAATCAATCAAATTAAAACGATACCCAACCCTACTCACAGTGAATCTGATCAGTCTCTTTCCTACTTTTGAGTGAACAATTGAATAAATATGACACATGTAAGGAAGCTGTCTTCACCTTTGGGGGGTCCTGGATCAGTTTGGGCCGGTTGTAGAGGTTGGAGTATGTACCTTGGGAGAGAAAGATTAAAATGAACTTGGTAAGAATAATCAGGACGTCTGGATTCTTTAATACCTGATCAAAAACTACCAGTAACATGGTGAAATATTATTACAATTTAAGACAACTGCTTTCTATTTTAATACACTCTAAAATAAAATTGAAACTGAATTTTTAGCAGTGTCACATAATCCTTCAGAGACTCTATGGATCCAGACTCACTGATGATGGTCTCACAGTCCCAGCGCTCTGTGGGCGGCTCAATGACCATCGTCTCAATCTCCACCTCTCCATCACCATCCTCTTCTTCATCTTCCTCTTTCACAGAGGGCAGCTCTGCAGGACCCAGCTGATCTGGTTTCTGACATCTACACACACACACAAAGAGATGAGCTCTTCTGCTGTGTTCTCTCACACACAGATCCGTGACACACTCACTCTTTCTCTTTCTGTATGAAGTAGTCTTTGATGACCTCCTCCAGTCGCTTGCTGTCCGGTTCGATGTAGCCCTCCAGCTCTGCGTTGTCCAGCGCGCCGATCTCGTCATCGTCAAACTGCTCGTAAAACTATTCAACAAACAGACAACTATTTGTCATAGACACTGGAACATAAACAGTCAATTGTGGCGAACTGTAAACATTTCACATTGCCGTATTGTAGTGTGTGTCTAGGTGAAAGATTGATTAGTGCTTCATGTGAGCAGACACTAATATGTGTGGAAGATCTGCTGGCTGACCTTCTCGAAGCGGTCGTCCAGGAGCGTCAGCTGCTCGTTCCTCCTCATGATGGAAGACGTGAGCGAATACTCAGTGAAACGACTCTTCGTCTCACAGTCGGCAAACATGAACTCTTTCCGGCCACCTTCCTCATCCTCAGACAGACCGCCTTCTGAATCATAATCTTGCTCCTCGTCTTCATCGTCTTCCTCATCCGTGTCCTCCCATTCATCATCACTGAGGTCAGAAACCAAAAGGAAATTGATGATGACATCAGATGTGGGCGGGGTTATGCAGATTCATCCCACTGGTTAATTTGCTTAATTTACATCTAACTTATCCAATCATCGATAAGCTATCAGGCACACGCTAATCTTTTGGCATTTGTCAGTTTTACCCCATGACGTCGTTGGCTTTGACGACGAAATCATCTTCCAGGATGTTCTCCGGGTCGTCGAAATCAAAGTCCTCATCCAGCGCAGCGACAATGTCAGGATCCATATCCAACCGCGGCCCTGGAAACCAAGACGCAAAACTACATTTGCATTGGTCTCTTTAAATACAGCTCTTTTGCTTAACCTTTTTCCATGAAAATAGATTTCTTTTTTGTAACTCAAGGTCACATTACCATTTACTATGGTTTGGTTTTGCCACTTAACAATAAATTGCAAACTGTAGTTCTGTGATCAAAGCTGTTTTTTTTTTTCATCATTACTCCAGTCTTCAGTGTGACATGATCTTTCAGAAATATTGAGTAACAAATCTATTAAATAAAATCCCTGTCTGAGGCCTTATTTTGGTTTTCTTCATGAATTGACCACTGAATCAAGACAGCCAGTGAGGTATGATCTGAAATAAAGTAAAGGTTTGTGAGTGCAGACATGAGCAGGACTGATTCTGATCTCACCTGAAACAGGGGCTGCTTTGTTTAATAAACCAACTTCCTCTTCAAACTCAGACGCGAACACAGACGAGGGCAGGTTGATTGAGGCCGTCTGCATGTACGACAGACATCAACATATAAAACCAGCATGTCATCAAAACACAAGTGTAACGATGCTCATCAACTGTAGGAGACGCAAACGGACCGTAATGTTGTTTGTTGTCACCTTCACTCTATCTGCATGCATATTATCAGTCAAAATAACCATAAGGTTATCTAATAACACATTTAACTTTTCAAATCTTTCATGCCATCGAAAATTTACCAAAAGTAATAATGAAAGAATCAGGGATGTGTACACATCTTTGTTCCCTAATTTCACCAACTTTTGAATTTTGAATCAGCAAGTAACAAAACCTGATTAACAGCTGTGATGTAAACTATTAGCTGACTGTTATTATTAAGAACTTCCTCAATTTCACTGGAAATGTCAACACAAAAGAATTAACCCCGTGCTGAAAATCCTTTACCTAATTCGGTGTTTTTGTGTGACCTTTTAAAAACAGCTCATCAATTGTCTCTTGTTGTTATATCACCACCAAATCTTGGAATCAATCTTTTCTTTCAGTTAGCACAGGTTTCGTATTTTGTTTTGAAGCTGATTGATCATAGGCCTTAATGAGCTGAGCTTATGCACTTGGGTTGTTGATTGAAAAAAGCACTTTTGGGTTGATAATTTTGGCAATGCTCACTCAAAAATGTTGCATAAGATGCATAAAATCTTGAGTCATTTAAAGACAATAAGTTGATTAAAAGACAGAATCCAATATTTGGTGATAATGTATCATTTTTGTAGGCTGGTCATTTTTTACCAGGACTAACAGAAGTGTAACAAGGTAAGGGAAAAATCCCTAAAAAAGTACAAAAACTTATGACTTTAGAAAATAAGTCACGCAGGTTTAGAATGACATGAGGGCGAGTCTTTTCATGGTTGTGTGGACTATTTAAGTGGAAGTTATTTAATCAGTGGTGTCATATAATTATCATTTCTGCTGGTGAATGGGCTCACAGGGATGCTGGCCTCCTCTTCATCCTCTTCAGGTTTCGGTCGAGCGTCTCTGCGGACGCGAGGAGCAGAGATCAGCTCCGCGGGCTGAGGCGCCTCTCTCAGGTGCTGCAGGTAATTGTAGTCATCATCAAAAAACACTCCGAAATTACGCTGTTCCTCCTTCCTCTTCTCCACCTCCACCTGCAGGAACAAATGCCAAAATCAGGGACACGTTCAGGGGGTGATATTTGAGTGTTAACACTTCTTAAGCAGTGGGGTGTGTGTGTTTTACCCTGGCAGCGGGCAGAAGGACATGTTGAGGAGCTGTCTCATCTGCAGCCAGAGGATCTTTCTGACTTCTGTGCACCAGGTGAAAGGACAATGCGCTCTTCTTATTGATGAAGGCTTTCTTCTTTTTGTGAGGCTGGGGACAAACAGATCACGACTATAATGGGCCAACACATAAATCTGTTCTTTTCATTTTATCCACTTCTGGGTTCGTTTTATTTAATCTTTGTGCGTTTTGGGCCAAATGTTTCATAATGCAACACTACAATTCAAAACTACAATAAGACTGCTTTCGGTGTTATTAAAACGTAACTCACACCTAAAGCATAAATCTTGAGTGAAACGAGTCTGTTTTAGAACGCAGGCATTGTATTTTGTGTTTAAATGAGAAAGTTGTTTAATAAGCTACAGTGTAACACGTGATTTACACGCTTACTGGCCTGATAGCTGAATATGTCAAAATAAGACTGAAGTTACTCACCATTCTTATAGTTTAAGGAATATCCAAGCGTTTGTATTTAAGGTATGAAGTGAACGTAATGGTATCGATGTTATGAAGAGTGAACAACGAAGTATCAAACAGAAATTCTTCCGTCAGCTCGAAACGCGTGTACAACAGCGGCCATTTTTGGACTATACCATCCCGATTGACTGAAGGAGCGATAGTACAACAAATCTGTTATAAACAACAAGTTATTATTCATATATAAAGTGCTGTTAACGATTTGTATATATATGGTTTAACATTATATACTGAAGCTATCTAATAAATGACAGCGCTACCAGCCGCGACCGTTGTAGTTGAAAAACACCCCTGAATCAGTTTTGGTTTAGTCTAACCGAGGGACTTGACGTACTGGTGATGACGTTAAGACGCTAGCCTGCAAATTCCAAATTTCTAACAAATGAAAAATTATGCGGTTAACATTTATATTTATATTCTTAAATATATTACGTTAGCTTTTATTTACTTATAAGTATTTTTTTTTCCAATATGTTTGAATGTTTTTATCGTTGTTGCAGTGCCTGTTGTTTTGATTATTCAAATATATTTTCTATCTATCTATCTATCTATCTATCTATCTATCTATCTATCTATCTATCTATCTATCTATCTATCTATCTATCTATCTATCTATCTATCTATATATATATATATATATATATATATATATATATATATATATATATATATATATATATATATATATATATATTTGGTTCATCTTAAGTTAGACAGAATGTAACAATCAGGCAAATATATTAATTTCAAATTAAGAGGAAAAAACAAACACAAGACACGCAACATATAGGCCTAAAGAAAAGAAAGAAACGCGTTTGTTAGTTTTAATCTGATCAGATGATATTTTTCATTTTTGTTTATTCATTTATTTGTTTGACTGATTTGTTGAAAATGTTTAATTTCATTAACCAGTAATATGCTGCCCATTTAGTTCATTTTGTAAAAAAATTTCCTTCCTGGTGATGAATCACTGAAAAAATGCTTGGACCTTGTTTAATATTAAACAATGATTTTTATTAAACATATTTCAGTTATTTGATGCTCTATTTCAGCTTCTCAATAACAATAGTTGCAGTGATTGATTGTCATTTAAATTCATTTATATTCCTGATTTTGTTCATTTATGCATGAACTTTATAAGATGAAAACTTGGCGCTTTAGCAGCTCTGTGAATAATACATCTTGCAATAATTACAGATTTTGCAACATCCATAAATGGTGAATATGCCTCAAATCAGAAAAATAACAGTAAACGTGCCATCAAGAACACAACACTTGAGAAAGTAATCATATAAAATCTTTCAGATAAATCTGTAGTCAATAGCAATGGGAAAGACCCCACAAACAAACAAAAACGTGTAAAATCTTTTCCACATAACCATAAGCCAAATCCAGTGGCATCACATCGTTCCTGCTGAATTGTGTTGAATCCTCATATGTTCATGGACAACATCAGGAACTGTGAAGAAATGAAGATTTGTTTATAACATTGACATGTTAGAGTTATTAAAAGGAGTAACAATACTTAATAAAACACATGAAAGCAGCTCAAAATGCATGAAACATGAATTTTGAAAGCAATATGTGCCTTAAAACATTGCCTTAACGTTGTTAAATAAGGAAACTACTAAGAACTAGCTTACGTTTTTGACAAAGTGGAGAACTGTTGTAGTTCATGTATTGCAAATAAATATAAACAATGCTTTTTTATGTCTACAAAAAGGTAAAAAAAAAAGTGATGTTTCACCTGCATCATGTTCAGACTGATCACTCCTTTCTTTTGCTTATCTAAGGCCAGGAAGACTCCTGTAACATAAGTCAAAATCTAGATTTAAATACCAGGTTTTATTTACACTCAACATGTTTTGAGTGTTGGAATGTTCTGAATATTAATAATAAAGAAGAAAAAACACAGAAATACACTCAAAAGTAGAGATAAGACTTTTAGTTGATGCATCGTCATTACGTACTGAACATGTTCTCCAGACGCACGATGCATGTCAGGTAATCATCAAAATCAATCTCAAAATTTTCATCTGCAAACCGTAGACCCAGCAACTGCAAAATCTTATTGTTCAAATTCATGCCTGAATGAAGAAAACGCAAACAAGGTCAGAGAAAACACTGATTTCTAAATGATTCAGTTTAAATTTCACTATGATGACGTTTACCTGCAGCATTAAGAGCACTGCGCAGCTCGTAGGATGACATGCGCCCAGAACGGTCCGTATCGTAAGACAGGAACAGCATCTACAACAGCACACAACACACGTTCACACTTTCTCTTTGGAGGTTTCATTCTGAGAAATAAGGTGATGTTCTGGAAGATGGTCATTGATGACAAGCTAACAAGTAAATGTATGATCCTGTAACTTACGATCCAGTTCTTCAGCTTATCCCAGAAGACTTTGAACTCCTCGAATTCCAGCATTCCGGTGTTATCCGCCTGGACTCGGTTCAGGAAGACTCAGCAACAGTGGCTCAAAATAAGACTCACGTATCAGATGTAAAATGTAATTAAATGTGATTAAACTTGAGGCAGAAGTGGGTTAGTTTAGACTAATGAGTTGAGAGGATACATCCATCAGGTTGATGATGCTGTGGCAGGTATTGAGGGTCAAGCCATCAAACTTCACCTCTTTCCCTGCAGAGAGACAGCTGCATGTTAGCTCTTTATGGTATTTCTGGTTTTGGATTGAAATGCTTGTAAACGGTGGCAGACTCACTTCTGCTCAGAACATTGTTCAGCACATGCTGCAGTTCTCTGGCGCTGATGGCTTTATCCTTCACAGAGACATGAAACAGTGTAAAACACACAGTAATCCACAATCACACCAGAGGAGGGCGAGCTCGGGCTGTTGTGGGATTCCCAAACATTTCCCCAGCCTAACTCCTTTGTTAATGTTTTAATAATTTAATAACACATGCTATGTTCATGGCTCTCCAATCTCAGTTAATGGTCACATGACGTGCAGGTAAACAAATAAGATTTTTTTATGCTGTTCCAATTGTGCAAAAAATCAGTTGACTGCTTTGTGTTTTGTTCTATACATTTGTCTTTGTCTACAGTCATTGTCTAATTGTTCAGGTAAATCAGTATAAGTTGACGTATATGTTGTCTGTTGGAGTCGTCTTAATCTATCGTCCTGCCATCTTTTTCTCTGTTGTTTTTACTGTTGTCCTTCTTGTCGTTTTGTTTCATCATTTTATTTTATTCTGTTGGCCTGTTCTGTCATCCTTACTGTCATCTTATTCTTTCATCTTAATGTTGTCTGTACTGTCATCATGACATTAGGACGACAGAACATAACGACAGCAGGATGACAACGTCAACAGACAACATATACTGATTTACCTGAACAAGTATGCAATGACTAGACACAGACAAATGTATAGAACAAAGCACAAAGCGGTCGACTCACTTTAGGCACAAATGGAACCCCATATTTTTTGATATCTTGATTGTTTTTATTTAAAATTTGATTGTTTACTTTAACGTCACATTTTTAGGATTTGATTAATTGTTAGTTTGTCATCTAGGGTTGAAACCCAGCAGTACACAGACTGGAGTTGATCAGTTTCTTACCGATCCGGCGATCTGTTCGAACAGTCTCCTCAGGCCCTTCTCCTCATCCGTCTCCTCCTCAGGTGGGTTTGGCTTCGGTGGCTTCGCAAATCAAACACAAATACACACACACTTTCAGCATTCAACATCAGCGTATCTCAAATGATTTTATGTCCAGTAAATGAGTCTTTCCCAGCTCCCAGCGAGACTATAAATGAATCAACTCACCTCTGGCAGATCTGCTTTAATGGTGTTTCCCATCTCACTGCAAACACAAAACACATTACATCATTCAGTCACTTGGTGAAAAAATACATCTACGGGATATAATGAGTATTCATTTGAGTGGACTTAGAGGAATTACCTCACTGACTCATAATACTTTATTTTTTTTATGGAAATAGTTTTCCAAAATACCATGAATGAATAATTCACTATAATTATAATACTTTTATGATTAATGCAATGCTAGTGAAATGCATGCACACATGCACAAACTAAGATTATTTGTGAATAATCGTGCTGTTATATAAAAAGTTATTTGACGCACAGTTTAATATAATGCTATGAGTCATATTAACTACTGTCATAGTATTTAAATTGTTTTTTTGGAGCTGCGTCATACATTCGGTATGATATAGCTGCATTAATATTCTTTTAAAATTTCTCCTTTTGTAATCTTAGAAAAATAACAGCATGGGAGTTTTGAAAGGCATGAGTAAATGTGAGCAAACAATGACAGAACTTTTCTTTTTTTTTTTTAAATCCTGCTGATAACACTGGGGAGTATTTGCATGGACATACATGGCTCCAGCTTTGTTCTCGGAGAAGATCCGGATCAGGAAGTCAGCCTCGTGGTGCGGCTGGAAGGTGGTGGGCACCAGCAGGTAGTTTCCCGGCGGCAGTCTGAAGCGCTCGGACACCTCCCTCATGTTGACGTAAGAACGGCTCCGTGCTTTAGAGCCGTTGTAGCGGAAAAAGTCCTTCCCCTGGTGATCTTGATCATCAGGAGCCTAAGGTTAGGTGAGTGATCAGGTCAGACTTCAGTGGAGCGAGAGGCACTACATGAAGGTCTTCCAACACAGTATTACATCTCCCTCACCTCGTAAATGGCAAAGCCGATGGTCTCCAAGTCAAGCCCCTCTTTCCTGAGCCGACGGCGGTTCTTCTGCAACAGGGCCACGATGACACTGCACATCTTGTCACCATCATCTGGATGGTCCAGACGGAGCTTGAACTGCGGGTTTGTCCAGAATGTGTCTGAGAAGGGAAAACCGAGATCAAGAGCAACACTAATATAGGTCTAAACAACTGTAGTACAATTTCTGGGCCTCATGCATAAACTGTAGCATGGGTTAGCATTTTATGATGAAGTCTATGATACTGACCGATGTAGTTCCTGCATCCTCCAGCAGTGGAGCCCCTGATCCAGTTGCCCTCGAACAGATTGACTTGCCACTTCTTCCTAACATCGTCTGACAGAGAGTCAGCAGTCAGGTTACAGATCTCGATTTTATCGTAGTTGGCTTTGAAGTCCCCGAACTCCATCCTGCAACACAGCAAGTCATGTTAGTTCACAGCACACATCTGAATGAGCTCGCCGAGTCAGATCATCCTGCTTCTCATGTGGAGCGATTCTTTAAGAGCAATCAACCTGATATGAACTTCTTCTGTTCACTTTTAAAGCCCCTTGTTACATCACGTGGGTGTTTTGAAAGGCACCACCAAATAGAGTGTATTATTATTGCTCTGAATGTGATGGGTCACACACATACCAGAACTCTCCATCATCCAGAGAGTTGTGCAGCAGTCGTGTCTTCTCTGAACTGTCGATAGCGTTCCATTCCCTGGAACTGGAAATCAAGATTTAAAGAAAGAACACAAGAGCATCAGAAATAAAATAATAATAAACTTGCTGCAGTGTTGTGGCTCTTTTTTTCTACATATTAAATTACTTGCAACCCAGAGCGCACAGACAAAATACAATAAGTAATGCTGTTGTTATCTTGGATTCTAGGTGCTTGATGCATGGGAACACATTGAGTTATGTGAGGCAATTAAACCAAATTATTTTAAATCTAGTGCTGTGGAATGATTAATCGCGATTAATCGCATCCACAATAAATGTTTTTATTTACATAATATATGTGTGTGTACTTTGTATATTTATAATGTATATATAAATACACACACATGCATGTATATATTTCAGAAAAAAATTATATTTATATTTTAAATATATTTATATATAATATAAGTGAGTATATGCACGTAAATGCATGCAAATATTTGTGAAATATTTACTGTATGTGCGTGCATTTATAGATACATAATAAGTACACATATTACGTAACTTAAAACATTTATTTTAAATGCAATTAATCACGATTAATCGTTTGACAGCACTATTGAATACACAGTTGAGGTTCATGAGTCACAGAAGTGTTTTTCTTGCGCGTCCATGAATTCATTCGGTAAATGTGTTTCCATTATAGTTTTTGTGCATGTTTTCTTGTTGAATTAAAAAGTTATCCACCTCAGTTGAGTTTACATGCATTTTCCAGCTTATTTCATCCCAGAAATCACATAAAAAATAATAAGTTGGAAACATAGGTAATTGTATGGACATCTGTATGATGTTTCTTAATGACTACTATTATGAGTTTTTGATCATGTTTATCAAATGTACTTCATTCAAGTGTTGCCATTAGTGGATGCTTACTTGTCGCTCCAGGGTCCGTTCCACTCCACCTGACCCCAGGGGTTACGAACACGAATCAGCTGGACCTTTGATCCTCTGTAGTTGACCTGAGGAGACGAGACAAGACGTAAGAGGTAATAAAGAGACAATCAAGAGTGAGTCTATGAAAATGCTTAGTTACCTCTTCCACTCCAGTGATGGAGTAAGCGTGGCCTTTAACCAGACCGGTAGTGGTTTGAGCTTCAGATTCAGCAGAACTTGTGATCTAATGATACCAAAACACAAACATCTGGGATTTAGGAACAGCTGCTGATCTCACTTTGAATCCAACAAAGCTTCGCTTACATCAATGGAGCAGCCGAGCATGGATCCTCTCTCCACGGCTTTCTTGAGGATGAGGAAGAGGTTTGTGGGGGCGTTCTTCGTCTCGTACATCTCGCCCACGCCGCCCGTGAAGTCCTCCATCGCCTCCATGGTGCTTCCTCCTTTCAGGGATTCATAGCTGCCATTCAACCTGAGAGAGAAGCGCAGGAGATGATTGACTTACGCAAACAGGTTCGACGTCTCAAAACCAGATATGACAAGACGTCAAGGCGTATCTTGTTTTGTAAACTCAAGTGCATACTTGGCATAGGCCTTCTCCAGAAGTGCACTCCAGAACTCAGTTTGGTCAGCGGAGTGGACGAACACCAGCTTGTTCCTCACACACGGGAGTCTGTCGTCCACCACCACGTCCAGCCATTTATTATGCTGCCAGAACTGCACAACAAGGGGAGATGGTTAGGGTTGGAGGTCATTGGGAAGCTGTAGAGAGAGAGAGAGAGAGTTCAGAGAGTGGGATTTACCTGGAAGTGGAAGATTCCAGCATAGCCGCGATCAAAGTCCTGGTCATGAGGTACGACCCGTTTTAGAGTTTCCTCATGGAGGGTCAGGGAGGCAATCGCTGCCAGCAACCAGCAGTCTCCTGCGTGGCCAAACATGAAGGGCAAGAGATCATATTACAGTGTTGAAGCATTGCATTTAATGCATTGCAAGTAATGCAAGATATGTAATCAGACTACTTTCCCAAGTGACTGGTAAAGTAAGGCATTAGTTTTACATTTACAACTATATATCTGAGTTACTTTTTCAAATAAGTATCGCAAGTTACTTTGTTTTCCCATTTATTCACTGGCATTTTGTTCAGCCTAAAGTTGATCAATTTCACTTTTGGTGAGAAAGGGCCCTTAAAGTTGTCAAAAATATAACTTCTGGGATTAAAAAAACTATTAAACGAACCCAGCACAGGAAACAAAAAATAATGCAAAAGTAATGTACTTTCCATTTTCCAAATCAGTTACTTTTTCATGGAATGTAAATCATGCAATATTGTAATGCATCACTTTTGTAAGTATCACTAGCTTGCTCTATTCTTTTTCTATTCTATCCGTTTTCTTTTTATTTATTATATTATTTAAAAGCCCTTGCTACGTGTACTGCATTTAAGCTAACGGAGACTTTAGACTCATTGCTCTTTTGTTGTTTTTGATTGCTTCTATTGGCCTCATTTGTAAGTCACTTTGGATAAAAGCGTCTGCTAAATGAATCAATGTAAATGTGAATACGTAACTCTCCCCAACACTGATGCATTATTTTATTCTTTGGCAATTGGAAGTGTTTTGCTCAGATTAGGGTTTCATTTTGTCAAAAAACATTTTATTAACCTGAAATGACAGCAAAACATACCCAGCTGCCCCTGACAGATGTCTGTCCTGGTGGCTCCTCCTGTGATGAACTTTGGGTCTTTGCAGATTTCCTGAATTTGAACAGATATCAGGGGAAAATATCAGTCTGTCAAATCAAATAACATCCTTCTGTATGCTTTCCCTCTATCTATCATCCATCTTGCAGAATTGAAGAGATCAGAGAAAAAAAATGATCTGTCATGCTATCTATACATCCATCCATCCATGTTAAGAGATGTTCTGAATGCAATAATGACAGAAGAGCTGGGTACTGTAGGTTGTTTATACAACAGTTTTTACAATTTTTGTACAGACATTTCCAGAAGATTCAACACGTCACATGATCTGCCGTTACTGTAGCTCTAATGCAGTGTTTGATTAGAGACAGAGACAGATGTGTGAACGCCACCCTTGATGCCTGTGTGGGGTGTGTTCACATTCTAACGCAAGCCCACAATCTTCAAGAGCTGCATATCTAAGGTCGCTCTGCAGGAACGCCCTGGAATGAAATGCAGTTGTAGTTTCATTCAGAGGTTTACAAGCATGATGGAGGGGTGGGGAGCATCTTAGATCATTCTTTACAACTACTGGCAACCAGTTCTTAAACTCAACCAAGTAGTCTATTCTAGAAGAAAACCTACATCCACTTTCCATTCAGTCGCTCAAGACAATAAACAATGCACTCCGCACATGCCAAAATTCCTTCGGCATTCCTGACCTACTGCATGCAACAGTCTCCAGTGGCTTCAGGACTTCAGAAATGTCCTTCATGCACAAATACGACCTCTGTTGTGATTGACATTTAAAGGGACGTGAAATGTCAGGGATTTGAGTTCTGGTGTGTTCACAAGGCGGCCAGCCGGCTGGGTTCAACTTGCACGACAGGTTTTAAAGTGCCAGAATCCCATTCTTAAACGTGCAACTTGCACACAAAGGTAAAGTCATGTGATGTGAAGGTCAAAAACGGTGTTAATGTTTTAAGAATGTGCATAATACTACAGTTGTAACCATTATTAATTACTAACCGTAAAACCACTTCTATTCATTCATCTAACATCCATCCGTACTTGTACAGGAGGAGCATCACAGAGAAGGAAACGCTTCAGATTAGACCGTTCTAGACACTTGTCAACTTAATAGATTACATCAGAACCCATTAAATTCACCCTTAATTTCCTCCGTAGTGCAAATTTATATGAATGGAAAAAACTTTGAAATCATGCTCCATCAAATCCAGGTGGTTTTTCATGTGATTGGGGTCTCATTTGTTGTTTGGATGATCAAGTGCTGGTTGATATTTCAGTAAAGTAAATAAATGTGTCCGATTACCCAATTCATCCTACTCTACTTACTGTATGGACCTCATCCAGGAGTCAAACATGTCATCTCGCAGCATCATGCCTACTGCGGGTCACTTACCCCCGGCCTCTTCCACTCAAAGTTAACCGGGACCCTCTGGCTGAAGAAGAGCGAGTCATCCACGGCTGGGAAATCTGGATCCTCAAACAGCTTCCCCTTCTGCAAACACTCCAGGCGGAGCTGTTCAAACGTCTTCCCGTCCGCCTGTGTGCTGTTCACTAGGGTCGCCTGGCCAGAGCCACTCGGCAGATTCACGCTGTAGGGCATCTTCAAACGGGCCAAAACCACAGACAGGACACTGGTGACGCTCGTCTGGAGCTGTGAGCTTGAGTTCGAATGTGTGTGTGTGTGTGTGTGTGTGTGTGAGATGAATTCAGCCACGCTGGACAGGCTCGTCAGGTTGGCGTCACGCCCATCCAGAGCAGAACTGGTTTGGGTGAAAGCAGCCACACCTGTGTGAGAGAGGAGGTGGATCGGATCCTGCTCGAGAACTTTACTACGGTATTACTGCAGGAATCAGATCAGAAATATGAAATGTTACAGAAACATATTTACAAGTATCAGAGCGATGCAGAGACATTTCCTTGAAAGAACCAAACAATACAAAGGTCATGTTTTTCTGTCACTGTTAGACAAACATCCCATGATTGTGTGGCTGACCACTAGGACACAAAAAGGAAACCCAAAACAGAGACTCTCACCTTGCTTTATAAAAAACTAGGTTGCAAAATCAGATTCAAGGAAAGTCGTCATTCAGTCCATCCTTGAGCTACAAAAGACAAACTCTGGCATTTATATTAATAGTTTGTATTTTTCTTTAGCTTTTATGAGGAATTTAGTTTTTTTTGCAGTAAAATTAAACTCAATCCCTAGTGACAGGAGGAATAAAAACTAGGATACATGACAGCTTCATCAGGACTGTTTTCTGCCTAAACTAGGATGAATGCAGTTTATCTGGCTTCCTGGTGAACTTCCAGGAGAACAGTGCTGGATGTGCTTACCTTTCTAAACATACAGTAGGCCATCAACAAACAACAGCAACGTCACAACAGAAATTAGCCAAACTGAAAAATACAGACACGGAAATAATGAAAAATATAGTTTTTTTTAATGAAAACAACAGGCTTCACCTCTAATGTTCTTCAGAGGCATCAACACACACCATAACAAAAATGAACCAAAACATCAACACTCTGGCTTTACAAAACACAAAAGGTGAATCTCACAAAAACCCATCAAGAACATGTCTTGACCATATTTCGCCAAAAAAAAAAAAAGAAAAAATTATTTATATATTGCTCAAAGAAAATAAACCCTATGAAAATGACAATTGTCATCCAAATTCTTATTGTAATGCCAACAACAATAATAATGATGATGATGATGATGATGATGATGATGAAAATCAAGGTAGTATTTTTTGTCTTTCCTTTAATAAGATAAAAATGCTGTAAATTATAAATTTATAAGTAATATTTTATATTGCCATTTTAATTGCAAAACATCTATTAAAGAAAATAAACTGTGAAAATTATGTCCCAAATTATTTAGTTCAATCAACAAATTAAGAGCAATACAATAAATACAGTTGTATATGGTCTGGCTGACTATGTCTTGTATTAATTTTTTAAAAAAATCCTGTCATTCGTGCACAAACTTAGTCACCACTTAAAAGCTATTACTAAATATTGTAGAAACATAATTTTTTTGTAAAGTTGCTTTATAACGATTTGTATTGTAAAAAGCGCTATACAAATGACAATTTAATTGAATATGGCAATAGAATCAAATACAGGATCTCACTGTTTGTTTGTTTTGTTTTTTTGCATTACAGTAATAAGAACTTCGGTACAGGTTTCTCATAATGTCACCATACCAAATAACAATGGTGCTTAATAATAAGTGGCTTCATTTTACTTATAGGATGAATTCAGATAAACTGGAGCACATTCTGCCATTGAGATGACTGGGGGATTATCCTGAATGAACCCTAACCATTTCATCAGATTCTGGGGTGTTTTGACTCTCACTGTTCCTGTTTCTCCATCGCCGTGCCTGTCAGCAGCAGCAGGTCACAGGACATGAACTGCACATTGAGGAGGTTGCTAGTGCTGCTCGTGTACTGTCCGATCAGCTCGCTGCTGGAGCCGTCGCAGGGGTGCTGTGAATGTCCCAAACCCGCACCGAGTGGTCCATGGAGGCGGAGGTCACTAGACTGCTGTCCTGACTGAAGGAGAGGCTTGTGATGCTGTCACTGTGACCCCGCAGGTGTCTGAACAGGCCACCGGATGCCAGGTCCCACAGCTTCAGTCTCTGGTCCTCTCCGGCCGACGCAAGGTACTTCCCGTTGGGTGAGAAGGCGATGTCCCAGACGGGATGGGCGTAGCTGCGTTACAGGACAGTGTTCGTGAAGCTGCTTAGGTCCCAGAGGTGCATGCTGGAGTCCTCCGAACAGGACAGCAGGCCGGAGCCGTCCGTCAGGAACGCCGTGCCGTACACAGGACAGATGTGAGCGCGCAGGGTCTTTAATATCACTGCCCGAGGTGTCCTCATCATCTGCCTGATTACAGACAAAGACACGTGAAAAACTCAAGAAGGACGGAAACACAATAAACCACCTAAAAATGTGCTTAATATAATTGCAAGTATGTGATCATGGACCACAAAACTAGTCACAAGGGTATTTTTTTACATTTGAATAAATAATATTTCCAATGATGTATGGTTTGTATAGGATCGGACAATATTTGGTTGAGATACAACTATTTAAAAAATTGGAGAGTGCAAAAAAAAAAATCACCTTTAAAGTGGTCCAAATGAAGTCCTTAGCAATGCATATTACTAATCAAAACTTACATTTTGAAACATTTATGTACAAATTTTTGGCATAAAAGAAATAATTTGGTCCATACAGTGTATTGTTATCCAGTGCTACAAATATACCCCAGAGACTTTAGACTGTTTTTATGCTCCAGGGTCACATATAATAGAAGTCTATCGATATTGCCACACAAATAATCAGATTTTTGACCAATTAATGCAATATTTACAATATGTTTGATGAAATAGCATTTAAAAAAACAATTCAAATATTTGTTTATAATTCCTTGATTTTACTCAAAATGTCCAGAAATCTGTGCCAACCTACAAGATTGAAAAAATCTTGTAAATATGGTTATTTATTAGCATTTATGTCTATTTTAATAACTTATAAAATATCATTGTTCATTTAGTAAAAATAAAAAGTGTTAAATTCAGCCTTGTTTAGCAGAAGAGAGTTTTGATTTATTTTTTTAACACTTAAAATATGAATTATTCCAAACATTTCGCTGGTAGTAATCGTTGTAGTATAATGGTAAAGTTTTTGTGAAATTCTTCCCATTTTCTGACTTTTAGAAAAAAAATTTGCTGTTGTGCCCCAAATGCCCAATTTGCATGTGAAACGAGCAACACAGCTTTTATATTTTTTTTATACTTATATATAAAATATACATTTAAATTATTTATCATATTTGAAGTTTTTTATTAATTATTTCAGTTTGAGTATTTATGAGCTAGTCTCTACTAAAAATAAATTCAATAAATAAAAATACATTGAAAAATGTCATTTAAAAGGATAATATAATTATAATGTTTTGATTTATTTAAGGAAGTATCTTTTCAGGGTACCCTGTTAGAGACACCACCTAAAATGGACACGGTGGCTCAGGAGGACCGAACTAAGCTGCTGAAGCAAGCGTTCCTGCAGTTCTGCCGGTGAGTGTTTCCTTCTCTTGTGTTAGTGACTGAGTCCGGGCCTGACGGGTGCTCACAGACGCTCTGCTCTGCTCTGCTCTGTGGTCATGATCCGGTCGGAGCTCAGAGGATGGTGGACGAGCTCTTCCCCAGCGACGGAGAGAGAGGTGCAGAGCTGGATGCTGTCGTGACACAGATTGACCTGGATCTGGTGGACGACTTCCCTGCATGTGACCCACGCTGGGCCGAGTCTGTCCCTGACAGTGAGGAAACCTCTCATCTGGCCCCATAAACTACAACTTCACCAAATTAGAACTGCAGATAATATAGAAAATCAAGAAAACCATGAAAGTGTTTTTTTTTATTAAGTATTTTATTAATTAATCTTTATTAATAAATCATGTTATTAATGCCCCATATATTTATGTAATTAATACATTATATTTACACACAAATCAGTTGTTTTCCATAGTTAATTTATATGTATTATTGCATAATAAGTATTTAATATAAATCATTAAAATATTATTCATCTTAAAAATGCAATGCATTTAATAAATAATATTGCTTTTTTTTTTTTTTTTTTTTTGTAGAATAATAACTTTAAAATTATTTAGCTTTTTGTGTCACTAATATTTTCCAATCCTAACAATCCATACATCAATGGAAAGCTAATTTATTCACAAATTAACCCTTATGACTGATTTTGTGGTCCAGGCACACATATGTGTTATCAAAAAAAAAAAAAGAGAGAGAAATGTTAAATCCAAAGGTAAAGGTTGTTAATAGTGGGTTTGTGCATGTGTGTTTTGTCCTGTAGAGGGCGCTGGATTCACACTGACGTCACTGATTCTGCTGCATCAGTTGGAGGATAAGATGAAAGCTCACCGCTGCCTCATGGACTTCCTGCTTCAGGTTCCTCATCAGAGACACAAGCTATGAGACACTCTGTCATCCTCCTCACAGTCTTCAGCAATGCCTTTTCTTGTCAGCGCTGAAGAAGAGCGACACCGACATACCGTCCAACCTCACGCCTGCAGACGTGTTCTTCAGAGAGGTGACAGACTATACATGAATATGTATGTATAATATATGTATTTTTCTCTGCTTTATCTCATATTTGTGTCTCCAGGTGTCTCGGATCTCCTCCATCTTTGAGTGTCTGTTGGATGAGGAGGAAAAAGCTTTAAAACAGCATTCGGATGCCTCCATGTGGGCCGAGGTGGTGCTCAACGTCAATGACATTGTCAAGGTGCACAGCAGTCTTTCTTAATTATTAATTCCTGCATTCAGATAATCTTGAATCAGTGGGCCAGGATCAACATATCTAGGTACTTATCATTTGTATCCCATAAAGAGAGAGAATAAACTTGAAACTTGTTAAAAGTTTGGAAACATTATGATTTATGAAAGGTTTCTGAAGAAAGTCTCTTCTGCTCACCAAGGCTGCATTTATGTGCTCAAAAGTACATTAAAAGCAGTGATATTGGGAAATAATATTACAATTCAAAAATAAGTTTTCTATTGTAATATATCGTAAAATGTAATTTATTCCTGTGATCAAAGCTGTATTTTCAGCATCATTACTCCAGTCTTCAGTGTCACATGATCCTTCAGAAATCATTGTGTCCACCGTGCAGCCCACAAGATGAAAGATTAAAAGCTTGACATCCTTACAGCTTATATATATAGACTTAAACTAAAGTCACAAATACTCAATTTTAAATGTTTTGTGTTGAAGGATATGCTTCAAGCAGCAGCACAGTACCGAGAGACCAAAGCATCTCTGTACAGAGCACCAGAGAACTGCAGCCCGGAGCCAGAGTACATCCCATGGACAGGTAAACACACCTGACAGGACTTCCTGTTTAGTTTCTGACCCTCACAGCACTAAGTGTTCACAGCAGTAACCCAGGAAACACTATCATTGCTGTTAACAAGCGCCACCTGCTGGCAGAGAGTGAACCTGCACCTCCTTCAGCTCGTCTGCTCTTGGGTTCATGTAGTAGAGATTCACAAAACTAACGTCAGGTCATTCTGTTTTTGCAGAAAAGGACACATTTTAATTTACTGTATAATGTCTAAGATCTCATTTTGTAAAAAAAAAAATTGTGAATCGAATCATGATTTGTGTATCGTTGCATCTAGGGATACGCCGGTATCAAATTTTCCAGATGCGATTAATTACTCATACTTTTATCATGGTATACGGTATTAACACGGTATTGAAATTTAGTTTAAAAAAGAGGTCATAATACAGTATAACAATTTAAATAACTTATTATAACAAAAATACCTTAACATTTAAATACAATAAAGCAATACAGAAAAATATATAAAGTTAAAAGTTTTGCACTGATTAAAGTGCAAAAGAACTATAAAGACCAATAGGTTTCACTTTACAATAAGACCTCATTGGTTAACCTTAATTAATGTGTTAACATTCACAATTAACTCTTAATTCATGTCAGCTCATTAAATAACACAGTTGCAACTTTCGATTTTAACGTGTTTTATAAATATTGGGATTCCTAAGATTAATGAATGTTCAGAATAATTTGTTCATTAGCAGTTTGTTGACTAATTAATTAATTAATGTTAACTAATGAAGCCCTAATGTAAAGTGTGAATGAGCAATAAAGAATCAAAACTTTAAATCATGTTGTAGTCCAGATTAAAATGAAAAAAGAAAAAAAGTTTGAAAATAAATAGCCTATTAAGTCAAAGTATTCAAGTATTTAAGTATTTGGCTGTGATGAACACCATAGCACATTTTAGAAAGTAGTGCAGCTGCTTTATTTATGGGGTTTCCTGAGTAAAGGCTGCTATTTTTCTGCAGTTTAGCGCCATCTGCTGTCGGAGAGTGAATGTGCTTTCATTCAGTGCGTCTCTCGGGTGTTCCTCATGCTGCTTGTTTACATCAGAGCGCACCGAGTCTTTCAAGCAGCATACAGCGGTGTTGTGCATTTTGACCAGTTGATGGGAATAGTATTCTTAAAATGCATTTAAAATTCAGAATAATTTGTGATTATATAATTATTCACGGTATTTAGAAGTGTCCACGATAACAATATCGTGCATATTAATTACCGTGATGTATCGCATTAACGAATATGTCTAGTTGAATCCCTACTGTAAACACAAGAGCAGTTCTCCATCAGTATGAGGGTCATGATTTGTTCCTCTCAGCCTCAGGAGGAGCGGATGGAGTCCGAGCTGATCCTGCGCCTGGCGTATCCTCACGCACACGTGGAGCTGTGGAATATACGTGGAATATATCAGATGTGATGTGTGAAAATAACAAATTCCTATGGATCCCGAACTTTTAACCGCTACTATATTATCAACAGATGCTTCTGGAAAGTCTAGTTTGAAGGAGCTTTTAAATGGATATTAGTTGTGAATATTGCAATATTCGTAGGAATTAATTTTGTTTAATTAAAGAGTATTGCACACAGACAACTTGAAATTCTTGCAATGCAATTCTAAGAGGAAATATACTGGAATCACAGTTGTTTACGGTTCCTGTGCCAAATGCATTTACTCAGCCCTCCCGGTTTCCTGTAGAACTTCGCTGACTTCCTGTTCCGCTGGTACATGGAGAAAGGCAAGCGAGGGAAGCTGCTGTCTCAGCCAATAGCAACGCACCGTCAGCTGGCCAGCTTCCTGCAGGCTCACGATCACCTCAGCTGGCTGCATGACATACATGTGCAGGACTATCAGTGAGTAAGAGATTACAGGAATAAAATAAATACATATTGCATTTGTATTAGATGTTTTGTACACTAAAGTGCACACCCCATGATTACTGTCACCCGTAGTGTTATAAATGCTTTGATTTCTTCACGGCAGGCCCATCGTACCCTGTACAGTCAGGCCAACACAGAGACTCGATACTTCAGCAAGAAGACCCTGCTGGCCCTCAGCAAACCCACAGCTCTGGCGTCAGACATGAATGAAGCCGTGCTGCGCAGACAGCTCAACGGTCAGTCATGTGACTTCACATGTGTTCGGAAGCCACACTGACTCTTTCATATTGAGTTTTCTGTTTGTCATATTGCAACGAGCATTTTTAGTGTTAGTACATCGACAGAACTTGGAGCTAATGATGCATTTAGACAGAATAATGGGAGTTGAAACTCTGAGCTGTGGTTTGAATCGGACATGCATTTCCCTGCCCTAGTAAACTATTAAGCCTTAATTATTTCTGATATATAATTGTTGTCGTCTGGTGCAGATATAGTGGATCAGGAGCGGTTTCTGCTTCATCAGGAGACTCTTCCTAAACCGCTGCTGGACGAGAAGCAGCTGGACCCGGACAGCATGCCTTTACTGAGCTCTCGAAACCTCATCGAAGTGAGTAAACCACAAAAATACTGTGCTCGCTCGTGCACTTCCTTCTCATTTCCCTAACTTTATGTCCGTCTTTTCCTCGTCTCCAGCTGTACATCTGCAGGGAGAACCGTGGAGCCAACGAGTACGACTTTAAGAAAGCTCTCGATCTGCTGGAGTACTTGGAGGAGGTATCTGTCAATAATCGACTGCGGTAAAAACAAGTGACTTTTCTGAGCACACGTGTTTCTGATGTGCTTTCATCGCCTGTAGGAGGACACGGTTGATATTGATGCCCTTAAACGAGAGATCTTCAGTAAAGCCTTGAAGAAAGACTGGAAGGAGAGGTGAGCATCTCAAAACTCACTCCAAAGAGGTTTTGTTTTACTTGACTATAATGCTCCTGCAATGACTGACTGATGATTGGTTGCAGTTGGGCATCGTCTGATGATAACGACGATCCTCTAGAAGCAGCCAGAGACAGCACTTTCATCAGGATCCTACAGAAACTCATTCAGGAAGGTTCAGTGACTCACTAATCACACACTCTCAGTTGTTCTAGAAGCTTGTCTTGAGGTTTCAAAGTGGTTTAGGCTTATTTGAAACTTGCTTTTAGCAGATATTAAGTATACTATATAGCATCTTGCATTCAGAGCATTGTCAACCCAACTTTAGGAGATACAGTGATTGAATTGCTATGCAAAAGCTGCCTCTACAGTCAGCGTGTGTTTTGTGGCCACAGGTGTGTCTCTGCAGTCGTACCTGCCTGACGTGAAGGATCTTCTTCAGCAAGAAGAGCTGGAGAGTCTCAAATCAAAACCGTACTTTGAGTTCCTCCTGCGAGCCAACTATGAGCACTACCTGAAAGCTCATATATGACATTACTTCCTGTTTCTACTTACGGTTGCCTTATTAATGATCCAACTTTGTTTTGTACTGGTTCATAAAAATAATAACTACATGTGATCCCACGCTTGAATTTTGTAAATAAACTGTATTTCTGTCATTGATGGCAAGACAGTTCTTGATGGTTTTTTGTTCTTCTGCGAGACTAAGATAGAAGGAATAACAAAGCCAAATGGAGATGTTAGCTTGGGTTTTATGGTGTTTTCTTAAAGATGGTGAACCCAAAATTATCTGGATTGTTAGGCCACACTCTAAGATGTCTGAACGTCATTGCATTAGATAACAAAATATCAAATTAAGCCAAATTTACTCTGCAGAGGTGACAGAAGTGCTTCTAAAGTGGCATAAATGCATTCTATTCAGTAATTACAATGGTATGCTTTGCTAGTAGGGACTGAGGAGGGTAAGAGATGGCAAAGTAAGTGGATTCTATGCAAAATGGTCCTTATATTTAATTTTGAGCTGGCACAAAGTTGCATTAAAGTGACCATTTTATAAAGGCACAAAAAAGATAATTTTGTGAAATAAAGCTCATTTGTGTTTGTCATTAATGGACTGTTCAGCTTCAACTTCATGCATAACTAACGCTAGTTTGTCAATTTTTAAAACCATGCACAAATGTTTCGGAAAAGTTTTGGCTGCATTTTGCTTGCAGATGCCAGTTGGTTAGACATCTACACGCTTCAAAATAAAGGTAAAGTAAAGAACCTTTTTGTCCAAATGGATCTATAAAGAACTTCTGAAGAAGCTTTCTGTTTCACTAAAGGTACTCTGTGGTGAAAGAAGGATCTTCAGACTATAAAAAGGTAAGAAAGAGATGGTTCTTTAAAGAACCTTTGACTGAATGGTTCTTTGTGGATCGAAAAAAAGCACCTTTATTTTGAAGAGTTTTAAATAGACATTCTTAAGTGTCCAAATTGGGCAAAGGCTTTATTTTTAGTCTTTTTGTTTTCTTTCACTCATCTGTCGCTCCCTCTCAGTCTTCCTCCTCACTGTCCTCCAGCAGCTGCTGTGAAGAGCAGCTGAACTGATGGAGAAGCCCTGAGCTCCTAAAAATAGGGAAGAGAGGGTAAAATTAGTGGTGTCCGCATTAAATAAGCTGCACTTTACGGGGGTCCTCTGACACCCTATATGGGCTGGGAGCCTCTGCAATCCCTGAGGACACTAGATAAACTGTCTGGAAGTAGAGGAGGAAATATGATGCTCACTTGTTTATGATGTGGCATTAGGCTTGGCACCAAACTTCATTGAGATGCCCATAGGCTCATGCTTGTCTAGGGGTCATCTAATGACTGACTTATTTGATATACACTCAAATAAAAGAAGGTAAAACCTCATTATAATATCCTCTTCCTGTTCTCAGAAAGACAGAGAGGGTTGCTTAGTGTCTATTTTAATAATATTGGTCATTGGTGATACTTCTTTACCAAACTGCCAGCTGAAGAATAAGCTGAAGAAATCTTGGCATCTTTCTTTAGATGTTGATAGTATATTTTAAAGGCTTAATATGTTGACTGCATTGTTTGGTTCTAGACATCAGGCTCAAGTAGCTTCACCTCCCCTTCATCCAGTTTCTGCTTCTGTTGCTTGCTATGTTAAAGAGAACACTTATCCCAATGCCACAGACTGACTAAATACCTCATTTATTTCAGAAATGCCATTCTGTTGTTCAGTTCATGCACACTAAGCCACTTTTTGCCTGTGCAACTGATTTCAAAAACAGAAGCAATCCTCATTGGATCAGAATATCTACCATGACCTGCATTACTTCTTCTCATTACTGCATTACTCTTTTTAAACCTTTTAATGTTAAAATCATTGTTTAGTTTAAATTGCCTTGTTTTATTATTCCGTATTGTAGCACTTTGATATTTTTTAAATGTAAAGTGCTTTATAAATAAAATTCATTATTATTATTATTATTTTCAAAAAATGGCCCAATAATAATTTTGCTTGATTTAATACACTGCAAAAATTAAAAAATTTTAATCACTCCTGATTTCGCCGTCAATATTTCAAAAAGTCTATAATATCTATATGTGATCCTCATCCTGGAGTAAAAAAACAAGTCTTAAGTAGCACGAGTATATTTGTAGCAATGCTAAAAAACATTAGAATATTAAGTAGCTAAAGATGAAGAAATTTTGTGCATTTCATCCTGTAAATATATCAAAACTTAATTAATGATCAGTAATATGCATTGCTAAGGACTTCATTTGGACAACTTTAAAGGCTTTTTCTCAGTATTTAGATTCCAGATTTTCTAATAGTTGTATCTAAGCCAAATGTTTCCTATCCTAACAAACCATACATCAATATTAAGCTTTCAGGTGATGTATAAATGTCAATTTTAAAATAATTGCCCCTCATGACTGGTTTTATGGTCCAGTGTACAACCACAGAAAAATAAGCTATTTACATTTATATATTTGCCATATACTTTTATCTAAAGCAACTTGTATTATAGCTCGAACTGCATTCATTGACGTTCTCATTTGAGCATTGGTAAAATGTAATGATGAGCGGTCATAACCCACTGGCATGCCCTTATATTGAGATCTAGTCCACAGACGCCCATTGTTGGCCTCTGAGGGTGGCCCTGCGCCCTCCCGCTGTGGTTTGGGGTCTGGAGCGCCATATATGGAGCCCCTCCGCTCGACCCACCGACACCCAAATATGGACGAGGATCGGGAAGAATTCCATCTGGATGCATGAACATTCCTTGATGGCTGAAGAGCAGGAAAGCAGAGGACGGGTGTATATAAGATGAGCCGTGCGCGTGTCATTGTGGAGCAGGATCCTCAGTTTGACGTGCGACTCTGAGCACAAACAGCCACAGGTAAGAAACTAGAGGAACAGAGCTTCAGGACTGGACGCTTCATGATGACAGTGGACGGATTTGATGCTAATCATTTTACCGCCATTTCGCTTTTGACTTTACTAAAGTCGTAACTTTTTTTATTTACCTAGTCTAGGCTTTCACTGATATCAAATACATTTGTTCTGTATATATTAGCTGTAATTAGTTGTCTACATTTATTTTTTTAACAAGTGGTCTTTAACAATTAAATCATTGGAGTGCATTTTCTTTTTTCTTTTTTTTTTTTTTTTGTTTAGCTATTTTTAATAAATCCGAAACCCGAAATTGTAAGCTGATTATGCTGTGGTACACAATTAATTTATCATATATTTACGATCGTATTGGTGCAAATGGAAATACAAATCGTAGGCTTTTTGACAAAAAAAAAAAAATATATATATATATATATTTCATTCAGATTACGTTTCCCTATTTAGGAAATAGGTTATTACAAGTTACCCTATTTAAAATGTAATAAGTAGTGTTACTATTTCAATTAGCCTGCTTTATTAATGTGACTGATTACATTTGATTAGTTTTTCATTACTTTTCTAATGTTTTCCAGTTTTAATCATATTCTAACATGTAAATCAGGCAGGGTTAACCTACTGAAAAGTGATTACTGTTAGACTTAAACAAAAAAAAAAATCCTTCATTATTAGAAATAAGATTAAAATAATTACATTTTAAAGCACAGCCACCACAAAATCAGACTTTTTAAAGATCGTTCTGAGGTTAATACAGATGAAAACTCCTAGTTTATTAGCAATGATAAGCTACTGTTTTTTGAAATCCAATATTTGCATAGTTATGACACTAATAATGTCATCGGGGGGGAAAATTACAAATGTCCTATTCTGTGTCCGAAACTCCTGAAACATTGGTATCTCATATTTTAGAGCAATCAATGCAATTGTTTTTTAATTTATATGTGGTTGTGTGTGAAAAAACAACAACAACAGATATAACCTTCTTTGTAATTGTTAACATTTTCATAACTGCAATTTAATTACACATTTTTCTCAGTAACTGTAACTGATTACATTTTGTAATTAAATTGTCATTTAGTTACACGCAGCTAGTTACTCCCCAAAAATTAAGCAGCGCCTTATCTGTTAAAGACTAATATTAATTAATGCAGTAAACATTTTTTTCAGATTGGTTTGAAAAATGCAGTAAATGTGGTTATGAGTTTGAGAGATAATGATGTTGTCGGGGTTGTAGTGTCCTCATTGACTTTTTCCTCATTGACTTTATGTAGAACTCCTCAAGATGTGTGACGACGACGAGACTACAGCTCTGGTGTGTGACAACGGCTCTGGCCTGGTGAAGGCTGGCTTCGCTGGTGATGACGCCCCCAGGGCCGTCTTCCCGTCCATCGTCGGCCGTCCACGTCACCAGGTACTGACATGGATTTAGATTAGTCATTAAGAGACTGATTGTATGGGCTCTCCTTGGGCTGTTCTGATCATGTTGTACTCAATGCTCCACTTCAGGGTGTGATGGTTGGTATGGGTCAGAAAGACTCCTACGTTGGAGACGAGGCTCAGAGCAAGAGAGGTATCCTGACCCTGAAGTACCCAATCGAGCACGGCATCATCACCAACTGGGACGACATGGAGAAGATCTGGCACCACACCTTCTACAACGAGCTCCGCGTGGCCCCCGAGGAGCACCCAACCCTGCTCACCGAGGCCCCTCTGAACCCCAAAGCCAACCGTGAGAAGATGACCCAGATCATGTTTGAGACCTTCAACGTCCCGGCCATGTACGTGGCCATCCAGGCCGTCCTGTCCCTGTACGCCTCTGGCCGTACCACCGGTAAGACAACGTGATGTATCATTAGGATATTTAGTAAAGATCATGTTCCATGAAGATATATATATAGGAAATTTCTGACCGTAAATATATCAGAACTTAATTTTTGATTAGTAATATGCATTGCTAAGAACTTAATTTGGATAAAATCATTTGATTTAGATTTTTTTGCACCCTTATATTTTCAAATAGTTGTATCTCGGCCAAATATTGTCCTATCCTAACAAACCATACATCAATGGAAACTTATTTATAAATCTCTATTTTAAAAAAATATGGTTTTGTGGTCCAGGGTCACATTTGTGACTAATTCTGCATTCAAACATGCTTACTCTTCACTCTGTCTGACTGATATATTGTTCCCGGCTGTTGTTAGGTATTGTGCTGGACTCTGGTGATGGTGTGACCCACAATGTGCCCATCTATGAGGGCTATGCTCTTCCCCACGCCATCATGCGTCTGGACTTGGCTGGTCGCGATCTGACAGACTACCTGATGAAGATCCTGACCGAGCGCGGATACTCTTTCGTCACAACCGGTGTGTATCTGGTCACTTTTTACTGGGATAGCTCTAGCATGTGGGAAATGGACCAAACAAACAACTCTTGCTTTGTCGTCCACCACAGCCGAGCGTGAGATTGTCCGTGACATCAAGGAGAAGCTCTGCTACGTCGCCCTGGACTTTGAGAACGAGATGGCCACCGCCGCCTCCTCATCCTCCCTCGAGAAGAGTTACGAGCTTCCCGACGGTCAGGTCATCACCATCGGTAACGAGCGTTTCCGTTGCCCCGAGACCATGTTCCAGCCTTCCTTCATTGGTATGTCTGAAAGCATTGAAAATGGTTTAAAACATTTAAAATTGTCTTACTTTTTAGTCCTCCAACCGATTATATGCTCTCCTCTAAACAATTGCACAGGTATGGAGTCTGCCGGCATTCACGAAACCGCTTACAACAGCATCATGAAGTGCGACATTGACATCAGAAAAGACTTGTACGCCAACAACGTCCTGTCTGGTGGAACCACAATGTACCCTGGCATTGCTGACCGGATGCAGAAGGAGATCACAGCCCTGGCTCCCAGCACAATGAAGATCAAGGTAATAGAGCAAAAAAAGTTGGCTGAGTTGGTTTTTCCATGTTGACTTTTTTTTTTTACTATTTTGCATTGTACTTAGGTCCACTTGTAATGTTATCAAAAACACTAATGACATAATTCAGAAGTAATTATGCAACTATTTTCTGTCCTGTTTTCACTCCCCCTCTCTGTTATGACTGGCTAACACATAGACAGTCTACGTCCTTCACAGATGATCACAGATCATCTTTATCATTTAGTTTCGACCTGCGTTTGACGCTCTTGTTTACATTACATGTGTGAATCGGTGGGCGGGGCTTAACAGGCAGTGATGTAGAAGCAGGCGTTGATCTTGCTCCGTGGAGGCGGTGCTTATTCACACTATTACACCAGAAAAGAGACCCATTCCACAAGCTGTTATTTTGGCAGACTGTCTTCAATTTGATCTGTTTTTAGACTAACAAGAAATTTTTATAGCACTATGACCTCTTATATGCCAAAAGAGCAAGAGCGTTTGGATTTCTCAGTTCATGACCCCTTTAATACCACAGACTAGTTTTCTGAGTAAAGTTTGATCTCTTCTTCCTCCTCTGTAGATCATCGCTCCCCCTGAGCGTAAGTACTCCGTCTGGATCGGCGGCTCCATCCTGGCTTCCCTGTCCACCTTCCAGCAGATGTGGATCACCAAGCAGGAATACGACGAAGCTGGCCCCAGCATCGTCCACCGCAAGTGCTTCTAAGCGGCTGGCTCATCATCCTATGTTCCTGCTCAGGAACCAAGCGACGGCGCATTACTCCTGTGGACAGCTTTTCTACAGTTGTTATCAATGCATTGATGTAGAAGCGAGCAGTGAAGGCATAAACTGAGAAAATGTCAAGGGAGAGAAAAATACCAAGTGCTCTCATTGCACACAAATGTATTTATTACTGACTTCCATGGCTTGGTATTTTAGCGAATGCTGTTTGAAATTGAAGGACCCTGCTCCCTTAGATTCCATACGTTCCACTGTTAACCCGGTCCAGCTGAGGACCAACACAAATCACACTTCAACAGACAAATAAAACTGAAAATCTATTTTTAAACATGGTATTCGACGTCGATATTTCATTTCAGTATACAGTACACTAGGTTTCAGCCCTCACTGAGACAGACTAAACGATATTAACCCAACCTCTCCGCTGGTTTACAGATGATTAACACAACACAGAGTCTTGTTATGTCTGTAATCTGACAGATATAAACCATCTGCGCTGTTTAAGTGGGCTCTAATGGAGGATGAATGTGTATGGGACAATTAATGGATCACAGAAGCATTACAGTAGCTCTGAAAATCCTGCAGTTTATACTTTGTATAAAGGAATCATAATCTTTATTAGCTTATACTTTATATCATAACACAGTGGGTGTTATTATATATTAGCTTGAATACACGCACACACACAATACATATAAACCTAAAAGGAATTACTGTACTGATTTAATACTGAATACTTTTCTTCTTTATATGGTAACTTTTGTCAGCTGTAAAGAAAAATGTTTTATGGTTTTACCCTGTAACACCAATAATGTGTCCTTATGGAAAATTAAGCATGGTTTTATTGTATTATTATTATAGTAAAAGTGTAGTCTTTAAATTTTTCTGGAATATTGAACAGTTTGAGTTCAGACAGAGAGTTCAGACGAAGACCTTTTATGTGCACGCGCTGCTAAAGTTTCATTACTAGTAATGTATTATTATAACTAATTATTTTTTAATATATATATTAGGAAAACGCTTAAAGACAAACTAGTCCACCACAAATAATCAAATTATTCTATGCCCTGGAATAAAGTAGACGATTATAATCAAATTAGGATCAATTAAACGGTAGATTGGATTGTGCGTGCGTGTTTGCGCATCACGTCCTCAGGCAGGCCAAGTGATGTTGTGCGCATGCGCACTGTAAATCACCAAAGCTGTAATATCACCGAGCCTTGTTTTTCTAGTACGCAGCAGACGCTCAACAGAGATAGAGAAATGTAATCAGAATTCATAAGGATGTAAGAATAAAAATGTGCATCTTTATCCAACGTTAAAGCATAAGAAACGGAAAAGAAAGGAGTGGGTGAGTTTAACGCGCTTACATTTATCCGAATAAGTGTTTATCTACATAATCTTACTGTGAACATAATCACAAGGGTTTCTTCAGCGAATAATATTTCAGTGATTTTTACCAGTTTCTTAATAGCTATACATATGATTGCATCTTTATTAAATGTAGTGTGTTGTGATAGATTATGATTATGAACCTGCGTGTAAAAACGTGAAAGCAGCATCGTAGCAATTTATTATCATACGATAATAAACGTGTTATAAAAACGTCTAAAGAATGTAAGAAATGTCCCTTTAGAAATGTGACATCGGCTTAGGTATTATGTAAAGAATATAAATAAATAATGAGGGCACTGTTCTGTAACCTGCTCCACTGGAGAGTTGGAATAACACGATGCACTCCTCCTCCGTGCACGGCAATACTAAAACCATCACAATCTGTACTATTTACAACTTAGAACAGATGGACATCAAGTATAGACAAGACTGACACATTATTATGTTCATTCCGTAGGTGATTATTTCATTATGTCTGCCAATAACAACATGATGTCCAAGAAGATCCGGACAGAGTACATGAAGAAGTACAGAGATCCCAAGTGGGAGACGTTCTCGAAAAGTTACGAGGACTCTGTGAAATACAGACTGACGCGGAGGGTGATGGAGCAGACACACAGGCCGTTATTCGCGGACGAATGGGACAGCGGGTCCGACTCGAGCGGAAGCTCCAGTCCCAAACTTCAGGAGGGGTACGTCTCAAATGCCAAACACTACACATCCTCCTCAGAGTCCAGGAAGGAGAACGCAGAGGTCCTGGACTCCTGGAAGCCACAGGTGAATGGAGAAGTTCACACGGATACGAGTGCAACCGTGGAAAGCTCTCTTCCCTTGGGTACGTTCATGTCTTGTAAGCTTCAGTTTGAATGAAACCTGATTTAAATGCTCATTTTTGAGTGAACTACTCATTTTGCTTTTGTCACAGAGAATGGTTATAAAGATGTGACTCCTAACGGACCATCAGAATCAAATCCAAAACGACGACAGATACGCAGAGTGCCCCGATCAGAGCCCTGCTACCCTGATAAGCAGCTGGATAGTGATGGATCTCAAATATCTGTATCGAGAAAACCATCCAGGGCCAAGAGCCAGCCACCGAGGAGCACCAAGGAGCGGACGTCCAACCGTGAGAACAGACAGTCTTTTATCCATCGTGACTGGGCAGAGAGACACATTGAGACCAGGGACAGAAGGACACCAAATATGAGAGTGTCTGTGTCCGCTGGAGAGGTAACCGCAGCTTTCTGTATCTTGTCAGATGTTAGAGGCAACGAAAACTACTCTCATTTTCAGTCCAGATGAAAACTCAGATCATTCCTTCAATCATTCCTTCAGATGTAGATTTATTTTCCATGAGAACGTCTTGAACTCATACGACAATAAAAAAAAAAAAAAAAAAAAAAAATATATATATATATATATATATATATATATATATATATATTTCAAAATACGTTTTATTATAATAATATATATTTCAGAAAACATATTTAAAGAAATATGTCACTAATATAGTTATTAAAATATATTTTTATAATACATTTTTTTAAATATTATAAATGTTTTGATTTCTTTTTCAATATATTATTGTATTATGTGGCTATATATTAAAGAAAATTAAAAGCTTCAATTTGTATAAATAACATAGTTTTTTATGTATGTATTTAGTTTTTCATTATTTATTTAATTTTATAATTATTATTATTATTTCTGTGAAGATAGCTTTTAGCAAAAAGGAATTACAACTAATATTTATAAATTAAATTACATAACCATACTTTTTCTTTGGCCATTTTTGCCTTTTATAAGGATTAGTATATATTGACCGGAAGTGAAGTGATAGAGAGGGGCAACAGGATTGGGAAAGGAACGCAAGCCTCGAACCTGGGTCACCTAAAGCGCAAAGGCACTATATGTTAGTCTATGGCACGCTGACCATTATTTTTTATTTCACATATAAACATTAAAAATAGGTAAATATATTTATTAAAATAATATTTTCAAATCAGCACTGTATTTGTTTTCCCTGCATGGGTATCCATGAGCATGAGTGTGTTTTTAACAGATTTGAATAAATAATAAAAACAAAGAGGAGGATTTTTGGGCTTAACAGCCGTGTACTAATCAGTGGAATGAAGCACTGTGTGACATCTGACTCTGTGAGAGGAAGCGGTGAATTATTCAGCGGAGAGCAGTGATATTCTGAAGCTACGGTCAGATTATCTTCTCCGGTGTACAAAAGTTTAGTAGGTCAAAGCGCTGGATTTCATCAGTGTAGAAAACTGCAAATGAGACGAGTCCGAAATCCTAGAAACTGAATATATCTGAATTGATCTGCAGATCCATCGGGCCGACGTGGGCGTCCAGACACGCAGAGAGGGTAAGAAAGGTGGACGATCATCAGAGCACCGGCGGGCGAGGTCAGCTGACCCGGAGAAGTCCCGAAGATCAGCGCTGAGTGTGACGAACGAGCGCTGGATGACCGAGTACATGCGCTGCTTCTCTGCTCGACTGAGGTAGATCAAGATCCCAAACCAGCTCTACAGGACCGTCACAGAGAGCACCGGACAAAAACTGAATACAAAGATAACACGCACTCCTTTAAATTCGATAGCAAATGCAGTTATTCATAAAAATATTTTTAAACATCTTATTTTTTTGACGCTGGCTACAATCACTTTGCAATGAATGCATTTAAGGACCAAACATTTAAATATTAGACCAAAACACCTTTGCTATCACAAATACTTTAATATTTTCAGTATCTTGGAATTTCATGCTCATGTTATTGTCAGTGTTTGGTGGTTATTAGAAAGTTTCAGATATTCTGGTCTGACTTTTAACATGGGCTGCAGGGATTTAATGATCAAAACTAATTTCTGAGAGGACCACACATTTCTTATTAAAAAGGATTTGTTTCTGAGTCGGATGATTGTTTCCAGAATGTTCTTCTAGACGCTCCAGGCTGCCTGTCATTAAACTCTTCTGAATGTGATCGACTGATGTCTGGTTTGTTTTAATCGATCACACGCTCAATGAATCTGTGTTAGAAGTGCAGTGCTGTTCAAGTCGTGAAATGTTTACTAAAAAAGTGTATTTTCCTCACCGAGCACCTACAATCATCATTTGAATCCACTTTTTGCACAAAGATGTCAAGTTAATAATATTTTTAGATGGAGAAATGATTGAGGGCTAGTTGAAGGCCATCATTTGATTCTTGTGAATGTGATCATTTATTATGCGTTGAGTAATTTATTAGAGCACAGATTTGGTATGAAAATACACATTTGCTCACATGTACAGTATATTTTTTGCTTTTCTGTGATATTTAAGATGCATCAGCACTGATGATGTCAGAGACACATTGAATGAGCCGTGACGCTTTACTCGGGGGACATTTCCTCTGCTCTTTATCTTAATAACTGGACTTATTTATTAATTCAGTCAGTTATTCACTTGCTTATGATTTCATTAAAGGAAACTCATTCTGTTTAAGGCTGCTGACGCTGATGTTCTTGAATGAAGTTGTTGATTTTCTTCAGCAATGTTTACATTTTGAACTCTGTATTTGTACATGAGAACATGCACTGGTGGATATATTTTCATCTGCAGAACAGAAATAATCCTTATGCATTGCAGTGAATAAACTATGTTTGAGTAACAGCATTTCTCTTCCATATTATGTTCATAACTCACGATATCATACAGAGCAATATGTTTAACATCAGTATAACTTACTTTAAAGTTATGAATAAACTTCTTTTATGTTGTTGTTTTAAAAAAAAAAAAACATTTACATCCATAGTCCTGTTTGTATAATTTAATAAATTTTATATTGTATAGTTTGTATATGTCCATCTTGTTTTATGAAATAATACAGTGGGGTCCAAACGTCTAAATCAACTAGTGACAATGTCATTTTGTGTTCTTTTCTGATTTAATAGTTTTTAATTACTATTATTATAGAATTTAAAATTTGTTTAGAACAAATATAACAATTTAAAATTATTTTTAAATCATTTTAGAATCCTAAAGGATTCCAATATGAAAGTTGTTCAGGATTCTAAATAGAATTTCAAAATCAAAAACCATCTTTTAGAACATAGGACTTAATGACACAAAGGATTGTGTTCCTATCCTGTTCATTTTCTTGTTTACTGAGACAATGCACAGAAAAGAGAATGACTTAAATAGGATGCCAATGGATCCCAGTTACAAAATATATATAATAATAATAATAATAAAAAGTCTTAGTAAAGAAAAATTACGTAATAATTACGAATAATGATGCAAATGATAATAAGAACAATTTTCTTATTGGAATCCTTTAGGATTGATTTTATTTAAATTTTTACAAGGGAACTAAAAAAATTAACTCATAACAAAATGAGTGAAATCTGTCATTCAAATAAATTCGCAGTGGTCATGCCTGAACAAAACCTGACAATCATGTTCCTGTTCTGATAATCATAATTAGATGCTGATCATCTTCTATCTATAGTTCACATGAAATGCTTCTAATCCATTTGACATCATATCATTTCCAAACCTTAAAACTTTATTCTTTTCTTTTTAACCCGCATTGTGTGTGTCTGTGTTAACACTCTGGTATTCTGGACTGGTTTTCTTAAAGTTTCTAAGAGTATCCAACTATTTGCACATATGCCACAAACAGTCAGGCATCTGCAGCACGGTCCGAATCATCTCTGAGGCCAGCTGAGGTTTAGTGTGGACCTGCTGACGGACAGCAGACGGCTCAGAGGTCTGAATCATGCCACGATGAAGTCAATGTCTTTGTTTTCAGTTGGCTGTTAAACAGCATGGTCAGAGGTGTTGACGTGCCATTGTGATCTGTTTAACCCACACTATAAATAGACACCTGCTAAATGTCTAATCTCACTGACAGCTGCAAGTCCGTGAGATATAGAGGACAGAAAACCAATACAAGGAGATGTGCCAGAAACTGTGTGTCTCCAGAGAAGAGGTATAATGTGTCTAAAAACAGACATTTGTTGCTAGTTTTCTCATCTAAGGCTGGTTAATCTGTGCCGGCTGTGTCTGGTAAAGACTGTGAGCGCTCAGAGGTATGAAACTTTAGACACTCGTGTTACACTTGTGCACCTCCTTCGTCTCCTTCCCGTTACTCAGCAGATCCTGGGAGACGCTGGTGAAGACCATTAACCAGAAGAGCAGCTGTTTCAGTAACACACCTGTCCACATTGATCTTCAGCACCCTGCAGAAGCTTCTGATGTCCACTGGATGAGGAGCTTTATAAGAGAGCAGAAACATCTCGATGAAGTCTGTTAAAGAGTGCTTTATCTGGAAAACATCGAGGTAGATTTATATAGCGTTGGCTAGCTTGAACGTTTGTTCACACCAAAGGACTACATTCACTTATATCCAATACTACTTGTGTTTGATGATAGCCTCTGAGTGAATGCCAAGTCCTAGTCTTTGGGGAATGGAAATGAATGTCAAACAGATTCAAATGAAGAAATTGCTCTGGCAGAGGATTGAATCAGCGCAAACGGAGTAATCCCGAGATCAGGGTGAGATCCGCAGCTGTCGTGCTGAAGCTGAACCCCTGCGGTCTTCACTGCCCCGTCTGTATTAGTGCTGCTGCTCATAGCTGTCAGGTGCCATATATAACATCATAGGAGTTTCACACACAAATCACCTTTAGGCCTACTTGTGTCCAAGCTAATAAAAAAACAAAAAAAGAACAAAATTTCTAAAACCTAAATTAATTTAGCTTATTTAATACGCCAACTAAACACAAAAACAAACGCTAATTCAAGATTTTAATAAATACTACTACCATAGTAGCCTCTATAAATAACACATGTTAATGCAATTAACATGAATAATATTATTTTAGATGATTTAAAAACTCATGCATCACAGGGTAAAACAAACTAGAAGAATGCTAAACATTAAAAAAAAATTCATGTTTGTTTGACAGGGTTAACCAACAGATCCTGCATTGAGATTAATAATAACAGTGTTGTGCCACTTTGTGTGGGTCTGCATTGACACCTGTGTGAAAGTGTGAAATCTACTAAAAACCACCAGCTGAATAAGCACTGAGCAAATCTGAAGATAGTGAAGAAAAGAAGACCCTGCAGCATTTGCAACATGTTGCAACAAACAGACGCTTAATTTAACTTGATGTTATTGATTTCAATGACATTAACTCTGACTTACAACATGCCTTCTTCATTTTCAGGATCTAACTCAATAGTGTCCTCTACAGGTGAAGTGCACTACTACTAGAGAGACGATAAAAGCCTTACATTGAATACTATTGACAATAAAATGTATTAAAATACGCTGAGTATGAAATATTGTTTCCAGTCATGTTTAAAAAAAAAAAAGGATCGTGACTGCCCCAGAGTACCAGCTGCACTGAATGATCACAGACTCTGTTTCAGCGAGTCATACTGGTAAAATCACCCAGGTTCAGCTCTCAAGGCCTGTTGTTCTGATGTTTTTTCTGCAGCAGGTGGAGGTTGAGGTCAAGAGATCCAGTGAGGGGAAAACCAGTCACCATCTGCCCGCCTAATTCCCAGAGGTGGCTTGTCTCGACCCATTACAGGATAACCGGAGCCGATCTGCTCACCTCGCTGCAGTGAATTCACTTTGAATCCACAAGAATAAAAATAAATCTCTATTTGTGAATTTAAAACTTTGTATACATTTTTAAAAGTAAATGCATGCATTCTTTTCTGTAGCTCAAATATTAAACAGTGCTAGCAGAGCCAAGGTTATTATGGGTTATAATTCAATGCATGACCTGATAAATGTTCAATGCAATAAGATGCTAAATGGACAAAAATCTTCCATTTTGCATTTCATATTAGTAGTCAATCAATGTGAATTTTTCAGTTCTTTATATTCTTGATAGTGAGAGACACTGAGAAGAAGCTCAGGAGTTTAAACCTCACTAACCGTAGGTGCCTTAAAACAGTGTATTTGCACGTATGAATCTCATTTCTGTAAAAGCTTCAGACAGCACCCTTGAGTCAGATATTAGAGGCTGTAAACACTGCTATTAAAGGGTTCAGTGTTATTTCATTTGTTAAATTGACTCACTCAGAGCCTGCAGTAAGTGTCATTGTGCAGGTAATTGTCATTCTGTGATGGAGGTAATTACGTCTGCTGTGAGAGTCCCAGATCGCTGCTGGGAAAAGCGTAACACAAAGAGGGCCATACGGACCTGCGACAGGGCTCTCTGAACAAGACACACAGGGCGAAGTGCATTTTCACTGATGCAAAGATAACTCTAGACTAATTTAAATGTATGAGACGAAAAGTTTTTACAAAACCTTTTAATAAAAATTATAATTTTGTCACATCTAAACTGTCTAGAAGTAAACATGAATCAAAATGGACCCTACTTACTTTCATAATGCATGTTTTCATTATTGTGCTTTTCACAGTAAATTCACGTCCTGTCCTACATTGTTGCTTGCTGAATATGCTTTTTAATTTGGAAATGCATCACAGTACAAATGTGTCTGTAAATCCCATTTCATCTGGACTTGATTTTAAGAGGGTTTGTTTATTTTGTGAGCACAGGGCAACTCAGACCCACCAGTGTTCTCCGTCACTGAAGGTCAAAGCTCTGGACGCAGCTCAGTTTCCTCCGCCATGTTTCTGGGAGCTGCTTGATTTTATCTGGAGTTTTATCTCTTAGCGTATGCATCCTCGGCCACACCGCCGCTTCCTCCGCGTGCTGCATGCTGGCCCAGATGGCGCTGTCCAACACTTCCTTCAGGTTCTTCTGTGTCAGCGCTGAGCACTCAGCAAACGTTACAGCACCGATGCTCCGGGCGCACAGGCGGGTGTCGTCTCCTCTCACCGGGTTCTCCTGGCTGTCTGAGAGTCGGATCAGCACCTGGACGTCCTCCCGCAGGTCGCTCTGGGTGCCCACGAGGATGATGGGAACGCCTGGACAGAGGCGATGGACCTCGGGGGCCCAGTGGGCCGATACGCTCCTGAAGGAGGATGGAAGGACCACGCTGTAGCACAGCAGGAAGACATCAGCTTCACGGTAACAGAGTGGACGGATGCACTCAAACTCGTCCTGAAAACAGGAAGAAAAGTGAGACAGCTGCTTTTATGCTATTTATAAATATATGCATTGCAAAGAAAAGCAGTAACTACCTGCATACTTTTTTCAAACTTCTAGATTGCATGTGCTTTTCTATTTATAACAAAAAAAATGCAAGTAAGTGTGGCAAAGGATCAGACTGATGAGCAAGTTCTATTACTGTGTGCAGAACAGCACAGAGTCAACCTACTTGACTTGACAGTCACAGAAATCTCAGAGACTAAAGTACTAAAATAATGCATGATCTGATTTTAACACTAGGTGGCGCTCTTTCGTCATATCCTGTCGCTTACATTTAATGGCTAATCCGCTGCCCCCCATCTCTATCTTTCAGCACAGAGAGAAAGAGTTCATTAACCCATCAAGAAAAACTGGTGATAGATAGATAGATCACCTGCCCTGCCATGTCACACAGTTGAAGTTGAACTGGTCTTCCATCCACCACAACCCTAGCTGAAATAGTAAAACACTTATATGTCTTATGAAACGGTATGTAAGGCACCAGGTGCACACCTGAGCGCGCGCTAGAATCAGTGTGGATTTTGAGTTCACCTGTGGTCAAAGGCGGTGGGAATGTGTTCTGCCGCATATCCGTTAGTGGTGTAGCTGATGACCAGACTCGTTTTACCCACCGCCGCGTCCCCGACCAGCACACACTTGACCCGGCGCGCAGGTACGGCGAGGGACGCCGGTGAGTGTCGCTGAGGAGCCGCTCGCGGTGGAACCGGAGGCGGACTGTCTTCATTCACCGCCTCAGTTTCGTCCTGTGACGGCATTGCGTTGTCCGGTAAACAAATGCAACTTTGGTGGTTCAAAACAAGCTGCTGTCAAGACATGATTAGCTCAATACATGACTTTATTTACCATTCCTGCATCGCTAAATGACGCAGCGGATCCCTCGCGCACCTGCTGTGTTCTTTCTCTCGCGCTCTCGTCAGGTTCGAGCGCGCGCACCCGCGCCAGGTTGATTGACAGACGAGCATCTGCTGCAGTAAGAGGATTAATACTCGACACATGCGCGCGGTGTTGCGTTTCACTGAGCCTCACATCTCCTCCCAGAGCTGGAGGAAAGAACTGAGAAGATGAAGAAAACAATGGGAAACAGGATGTATGTTGTCCTCCAAAACAAATCTTTGACTCCTTAAAAATTATATTTTTCGCTTTATAAAAGTAATACACTAAAATACACCAAAAAGTACCACATAGATAGTTAGATAGATAGCTCTGCACAAGGCTGGAATAGGCTACAAGACTATGAGCAAGCTTGGTGAGAAGGAGACAACTGTTGGTGAGATTATTCAGAAATGGAAGAAATACAAAACCATCAATCGGCCTCGGTTTGGATGTCAGTGCAAGATCTCGCCTCGTGGGGTAAGGATGTTCTTGAGAAAGGTGAGAGATCAGCCCTGAGCTACACGGGAAGAGTTTGTTAATGATCTTCAGGCTGTTGGGACCACAGTCACCAAGCAAACCTTTGGTAACACACTACACTACGAACGACTGAAATCCTGCAGCGCCCACAAGGTCCCCCTGCTCAAGAAGAAGCACATGTCAGGTCATGGAGTGGCCTAGCCAGTCTCTCAATCCTATAAAAAAAAAACTGCGGAGGGAGCTGAAACTTCAAGCTGCCAAACGACAGCCAAGAAACATTAAGTATTTAGAGAGGATCTGTAAAGAGGAGTGGATCAAACTCCCTCCGGAGATGTGTGCAAACCTGATGACAAACTGCAAGAAACTTCTTACCTCAGGTTTCTGCACCATGACTTATTTTTTGTTTGGAGATCAAATACTTACTTCACTCACTGAAATGCAAATAAATTTCTAACCTTTATTTAATGTGTTTTTTTCTGGATTTTTTTGGTTGGCATTCGGTCTCTATACGTTGAAATATACCAAACATTAAAATTACAAACCCTTCCCTTCTTTATAAGTGCCAAACTTACAAAATCAGCAGGAGATCAAATAAATAATTTCCCCACTGTAGATGGATGGGTGCACCAAAAGCAAAAATATCTCCTGAATAAAATATGAGGTCAAGTGATAAACGATGTGAAAGGTCAAGGATGTGGCGACATGTGACAGGCCATTACTATGAGCAACCAAGACTTGGTTTCAGTTTAAAGTTTAACTGTATTGAATTAATATGTAAAAAAAAAAACACACAAAAAAACATGCAGGTTGCTTCTCTCAAACAGTGTAAAAATTGTTACTTTTGCTATGAAAACCAGTGATTTGATATTAATTTTCCTTTTAAACAAGACTGTTTTGACCTTATATCTACTTAACAATTGCAACACTTTCAGTGATTATGATGAAAAATAGCAAGCTGATCCCATCTTTTCTTCTCCTCCATTTTTCAGGCTCGTGTAGCTCCTCCTCAATGAATCTGCAGCTATGAGCTGTGCCATCTGTCCACCCATGCACTCAGGAAGCCACCAGAAGGCTTCAACATGTGCTGATGTAAATGGAGAGCTCAACTTTCCCAGGACAGAGCTGACCCTGGCAGCCGCCCTTACACACAAACACACGCACGCACACACACGTATATCACACCATCAAAGGCCCCTCACGCCACTCATCAACACACACACACACACACACACAGAGATTGGCTGAAAACACATTTGCTGAGCACAAGTCCATCAAACAACCGTCAGATCATGGCTATAGATAAGAGCTGATACCAACACATATACACACACACATTTCTGCTACCTCTAAAACATTCTTACAGGTGTATATTTTAAATCTGCAATTTAAAAAGCACTGTATAAATAATGCTGACTTGACAAATGACAGCATTAAATACAATATTTATATGAGTTCTATATACACATTGTAACTATTTAGAAATATATTAAAACAGCCTATTAGCATTTTAACATATAACATCACAGTAATGAGAATGAGAAAAAATGTATTGTGGTAATAAGATTTTTTAAATTACGGTAATTATCTTTTTTGCGGTAAGGATAATTATTTTATTTATTTACTTATTAAATTATGCCAATAATAATAATTTTTTGTGGTCATGAGAATTACTTGCGTTATGGAAATGTAATTATTTATTTATTGCATTATAGTAATGATAATTTCTTTATTTTTGCATTATAATGATGAAAATGTCTTGTATAATAGTAATGACCATTATTTTATTTATTTAATTATTTCATTATGGTAATGATAATTACTTTATTTTAGATTAGGGTAATGATAATTACTTGCATTATGGTAATGATAATTATTTATTTATTGCATTATAGTAATGGTAATAACTTTATTTTTGAATTATGGTAATGAACATTTCTTATATTATGGTAATGATCATTATTTATTTACTTATTTTGTTATGGTAATGATAAATATGTATTTACTTCTTGCATTATGAAATTAGAATTATTTTATATATTTATTTCTTGCATTATGGTAATGATGATTATTTTATTTATTTACTTATTTCATTGTGGTAATGATAATTATTTTATTTTGGATTATGGTAATGATAATTATTTATATATTGCATTATAGTAATGATAATTTCTTTATTTTTGCATTATGGTGATGAAAATGTCTTGTATAATAGTAATGACCATTATTGCATTTATTTACTTATTTCATTATGGTAATGATAATTACTTCATTTTAGATTATGGTAATGAGAATTACATGCATTATGGTAATGATAATTATTTATTTATTGCATTATAGTAATGATAATAACTTTATTTTTGCATTATGGTAATGAACATTATTTATTTACTTATTTTATTATGGTAATGATAAATATGTATTTGCTTATTGCATTATGCAATGAGAATTATTTTGTATATTTATTTCTCGCATTGTGGTAATGATAATTATTTTATTTGAAAATTATGGTAATAAGAAATATTTTACATTTTGCATCGTGGTAATGAAAATTCCATGCTTTATGAGAATGATAACTATTTTATTTACTTATTGCATTACAGTAATGATAGTTATTTATTTACTTATTACATTATGGTAATGAGAATAATTGTATTTTTAACATGCTAAAGATAATTATTTTATTTTAACATTATGGTAATGGAAATTATTTTATTTATTATTTACTTAATACATTATTTTATTATTTTATTTATTTATATACTTATTGAATTATGATAATGAAAATGTCTTTATGAAAATAATTATTTTATTTACTCTTTGCTTCACGGTAATGATAGTTATTTATTTACTCATTGCATTATGGTAATGAGAATAATTTTATTTTTAACATTATGCTAAAGATAATTATTTTATTTAAACATTATGGTAATGGCAATAATTGTATTTATTTATTTACTCATTGCATTATGGTAATGAGAACTATTTTATTTTAACATCATGGTAAATATTGGTACATATTGCATTGTGGTAATGATAATTATTTTATTTATTTACTTACTGTATTATTGTAATGATAATGATTTGTCTTTTTATTTTTGTTTTGCATCATGGCAAAATTTTATTTACTTGCTTATTGCCATTGGGTAAAACATATTACATGAAATATATAATGACATTTTGTGAAATATGGCCTTGGCATTTAAGAGTCACTGTCTGAATGTGTACATGTGTGTTGTCGCAGATGTGTCTCTATACACATAATGCTTCCAATGCTGTCCCTCAGGATCTGCAGTGTGAGTGAGTCTGTGTGTGTGTGTGTGTGTGTGTGTGTGTGTGTGTGTGTAGAGGGGGAGGACTCTATCTTAATAGCCTCAGTGTGAAATAGGGGGCCGGATCATCTGATGGGTAAAAATGATTAGAAGAGGAAGGGTCTCAATGGAACACAAGACTCTAAGCTGTGGAGGGACGGATGGATAGAGAGATTCCCAAAAGAAAGAAAGGAAGAATAAGGGTGGGAGGGGAGGGATGAGAAAATACATAGGGGATGCAGAGGGGCGCCAGGGCACGGCAATGTCACACACTTTTTTTGTGCCTCAGTCAACAGGCGTGTGCCATGATGTGTGTGTGAAAGCACAGCCCTGCTGTCCAGCTTTGCTTCAGAGCATGGGAACCAACTGAACACACACTCCTAATGACCTGCGTGCTGCTTTTATTATATCACTCGCACACGCACACTCCTAATGACCCCTGTGCTGCCTTAATAACACACCAACAGGCGTCATTAGATTCGTCCACACAATGGCATTATCACACAGATCTGCTCCTGCAACAGGACAACAGAGACACGGCCACATGTGTGTGCGTGTGTGTGTGTGTGTGTGTGTGTAGAGGCTGTCATCATCATGTAGGTCAATACACATGTAACATGCTATTTTAAAGTTTTATATTAATGAAATTTACTTGGAATTGTATTGCTTAAATGAGTGTTTTTGGTCTTTCAAAATGAGTAGAAGAGAATTTTAGTTGTTTTGTGTAAAATAAGTTGTATCATAGAGAAATAGAAATTTTGCTTAACCATTTTACCACCTTTTGGAAAAATATGCAAATTAGTAAGCCAAAAATTGTTTAGGTTTAATTAAGTGTGTGTGTGTTTATTTTCAGAACTTCACATTATAGTATTGTTTCATATATTTATTTTTTAAATATATATATATATATTACTAATAAACACTACTTTAAACATTAAAAGTTGTATATGTAAATATTAGTTACTTTTATGAATAAAAGATTTAAGATTTTTTAAGATTTTTGTAAAAATTATAAAGTTACAAATACAATCCAATCTTGGTTAACGAATATATATATAATGGTTAATTAATGAATATATGTGAATATACAAATTTGTCCACAAATTTAAGTGAACTAATTTAAATAAAGGTAAACACACAAAAACATGTTTGGATTGCTAGGTTGAATAAGATTAGAAAATTGTCTATGCACAGCCCTTATATTTTTTGGGCAATTTGTTTTAATAAGGCTCGATAAAAATTAATGTTTGAGCGCCAGATTTCAGTATCAAAAAAGCATTCAAGTCACTAAACGCCTCCCTCGCACATTAAATAAGTCTTCATTCTCTATAAAATGTAATAAATGACACAGTCGCTCTGCAGTTTGTCTTATTATCTCATAAATGGTTGCATAATCTAAAGTGTGTGAGTACAGGTCACTCCAGAGCCACGGCCTCCATTGCATGCTGGACTTTGTCTTCATTAAAGTTACACAGAACCATGCCTTTGCATTTCTCCCTGTGCAAGCTGAATAGGCTGTGGGTAATCGATAAAGTGTGTGTGTGTGTGTGTGTGAGTGTGTGTGTGTGGAGATGACCACTCCACAGCAGCTGTCTGTCCAGCTTGCAGGAGCATCGGCACACAAAAGCCCCTCTCCCCTGGGGCAAGACTCACGGGGCAGGGGTCTAAGACCTCTACAGAGAGAGCACAAGAGCGACAGAATGCAGGAAAGCCAGAGAAAAACAGTGGAGGAAGAGAAGGCTGAGTGCTGAGAAAGAAAGACCCCCGTTTGTCCCTGATCGACCGATGTGTAAAAGAGAATTCCTGAAGAGATCACAACAGGTGCACAGTGAAGAAACGCTGGGGGGGGAAAGAAAAAATAGAGAGAGAAAGCGTTAGAGTGCAACAGGAAGATAAGAAAAGAAACACTTAAGTCCAGTGTGACCTAAATGAACTGATCCACACCTGGTGTAAACAGGTGCATTCAAATATTACATATTAAACATGTCAATTTACAACACTGATAATAAATCAGCTTATTAAAATGATTTCTGAAGCATCATGTGACACTAAAGTCTGGAGTAATGATGCTGAAAATTCAGCTTTGCATCACAAGAATTAATGATATTTTAAAGTATGATAAAATAAAAGTTATTTTAAATTGATAGATATTGATTATAAACATTCATATATATACATATATATATATATATATATATATATATATATATATATATATATATATATATATATATATATATATATATATATATATATATATATATATATATATATATAAACCTTAAATTTCTAACAATAAATTATATAATCAATTCAAATAAAAAATATATACGCATGCATTTCATAAAAACATGTTAAATTCATAGAAATAAAATTAGATAAAAGAATTACTGAAAACTGACAGATTGATTGGCCTGCAATATCCATCATCCCTAATCCTCACTAAACAATGGTAAGAAACACAGGGGCTGGTTTTTGACAGTTATTGAGTTGTTTCGTTTAAAGGTGAATATAAACATGAGCGTCATGCTGTGCGTGTCTGCATCACTGATCTAGAGTCAAATCTGATGTTGAGCAGTGATGGATGAGATGTCAGAGGACAGCCTTCGACCGCTGGCTCCAGATCAGTGTGTGCATGGAAAACAAGTCCTTTTGTGATTAAGCTCTTCCCACGAGCTTCATCTTACCACTGACACACTCAACACCTGCCGCCAGCTTTGTCTTAAAAAGACTGATCTTAGTTATTCTGTTTTTCTGTGGCTTTGTTGAGGGCGGGTCACTTTTGGAGGGTGTGACGCTGACATTCAATGCTCGAGATTGTTACAAAAGTCTGTTGGGGAGCGTGATTACTGTACCTGCAGCTTTTGTAACCTACAATCACGCCCAGTGTGTCCCATCAGACATCATGTGTTTCCTCCAGTGTGACACTCGAGAGCTTTAGCGTCCCATATAAATGAGCCTGAATGCATGCGATGCACCCCAACACACACACACACACACACACACACCTGTGTTGACAGCGTTGTTTGGAAATGAGCAATCATCTTGCAACAGATTGTTTGGGCCTGTCTGGAAGACAGTGCTCATGACAAAGGCTCATAGAGAGCTTGTGTCCTCAGGGAACGTGTGTGTGTGTGTGTGTGTGTGTGTGTGTGTGAGGGGGTGATGGAGGTATAGAGCAGGGGGCATAGTTACTGCCCCCCTCCTCTTTTACCCCTTTGTGGGCCCTTCTGAGGAGGGAGAAGAAAAGGAGGATGGGGGATGTGTGAGCCCTAAACACAGGTGCCTACATCTGTTCATCCTCAGGGCAGATGCTGGAGCAGAGACAGACAGAGAGAGAGACAGAGAAACTGTGATGGGCTTCATCTTCAAAACAAAAGCCTGAAGTACTATTGAAGACACACCTACTCATTCTTCATTATTACAGTTTTCACACTTTAGAGTAAAAGTGAAGTCATCAAAATTATGGGGGAAACATAAGGAATTAGATAGAGATCAAATCATAAATATATAAACACTTTATTCTGCTCATTTTGGACACACAACAAACATTCAACTTCATAAAGATGCATGCTTGGATGTTTTCAAAGAATACTAATCACTCCCAAAAACAAAGATTTCAAAAGGGGCTTTTAAAAAGGGATTCCATAGAAGAACCATTTTGGTCTCTAAAGAACCTTTCTGTGAACGGTTCTAAAAAAAAAATTTTTTTCCTTAGTGTGAAGAACATTTTAATATTCCAAAGAACCCTTTTCTTCTATAGAACCTTTTGAAAATTGAAAATTCTTCCACTATTAAGAACCTTTTATGGAATGGAAAGATTCCACACTCTTAAAAATAAAGCTTCCGAAATGGGATTTTTGCATTGATGCCGCATGAAGAACCATGTTTGGTTCCTCAGGTGACCTTTTTGTGTTTTTTTTTTTAGAATTCTCTAAAGAACGTTCTTCCGTTATAAACAATCTTTTGTGGAATGGAAAGATTTCATTGATGTTAAAGGTTCTTTATGAAACCATCAATGCTATTTTTATGAGTGAAAGAGGAACATGAGCAGTGATGGTGCTTTTATTTCTCTATTTAAGAGAATTTAAGAGGATGTGTGAAGTCGGTTCTCTTTAAGTTCACACAGGTGTCTGAGCAGAACAGGTGGAGTTCATCACATTATTCATCAAACTAAAATAGTATCAAGTTTGAATATAATTTACATAACCTGGTTTAATGGTCACTATTTTATAGTTTAAAAACTTAATTTTAAAAAAATATTTGCCAAGTATACTATTTATTTAGTTATTTTTTGTTCTTATCTAGGCTACTGCAATGACATTCAGACATTTTCAATGTGTCTCAATACTTTTGAGAATATATATATATATATATATATACACATGTAAAAACAGAATCATCACGTGGGATGAAAGCGCACTGCATCGACATGTTTAGCGTGAGGACCGTGGTGTCAAAAATGCCTATATGTCAAATCAATATGCTGAGAGAGAGACAGAGGTCGATATGTTGTGGTGCATCAGTCCCAGGAGCCCTCGAAGCAGATGTGTTTTGATACGCGCAGGCACGCGACAAGCGTCAGCTCCCAAACGTCCACGCCTGTCTCCTTAAGCTCGCGCACACCCACAAACAGACGCACGCGGGCGCAAATAAGAGGATCCCCGCGTAATTATTGAATGATTGTATCCCCGCGGGAGGCCTCCGAGAAAAGCTCAGTGAAGCCACGACCATCATGTCCATGGCAACAGCGCATGATAATGAGCCTCGTGGTCAGAGTCAGGGCGCGCGTGGGTTGTTGGGGCATCTGGTCAAAGTAATATGATCTGAAACAATGCACAAACCACAGGTAGCCTGATGAACGCGCCTGTACCTCTTTGTGCATCTTTACAGTACCATAACATAAATATGCAACTAAAGGCCCGTTCACACCAAGAACGATAACTATAAAAAATAATTATAAAGATATAAATATTAGTGTCCACACCGGCGGATGATCGTCTGTTTATTTTAAGCGCACGCTCATGCTGCTTTCATTTTTAGCAGGATTGATTCTGATTGGGTGCCAATGTTTTTATCGTTCATCAGCTGGAAAAAATCGTTCTAAAAGTGATTCCAACGATATCGCTGTGACTTTATCATTATAGCTTTTGTGTAGACTATATTCTCTAATATTGAGAAGGATTATTAGGACTATATCTTTATCTTTATAGTTAGTCCTTGGTTTGAACAGGGCTTAAAACACTATTTCTGTGTCGTCTTAATTACCCCTGCTGAAAAAATAGAAAGCATCAGAAATTCTAAAGTTATATATTTTTAAGTTATTTCTGGACTTTTATGTTACTTTTCTAATGGATACTATTTAGTGTGGATCTTTGTGCATTGCATTCTTTATTCTGGGTTCATCTACTTGCCTATATAAAATATGCATCATCAACAAGGTTTATATTGAATTTCGCATTTTAATATAAGCGTTTTATATGATACTACTTAATGCAAGCCGTGTAAAAATGACTGGCTGCCAGTGAAGCAAAGCCTCGTTTTTCCCTCCAGGACTATGAGACGTCTTATATCATCCGCCCAGATCTTCTTCCATGTACAACTGTTTGCGCAAGCTAGATTAGAGTGATTATTAAGTTTTGAATATGGTTATTTTTCCCTAAAAAAATGCATAGATTCCTAACAGTAGGTCTTTGTTCACCTCCCGGAGCCATGTGAGGCACCTTTTTATTAAGAATGGATGCACTTTATTTAACTTATTTTGGGCTGCTGCACGCAACACCTCCTGAGAGGCATTAAACAGCTTGACCGAAGACAATTTTTAATATAACTCCGATTGAATTCGTCTGAAAGAAGAAAGTCATATTCACCTATGATGACTTGAGGATCAGTAATTCATGCACTAATTTAAATTTGGGGGGTGAACTAACCCTTTAAGTCCATCGAAGTTACTCTCCTGTGTGATTTGTTTGTTGGGAAAAATGGCAGACTCTGTGTTATGATTGGTCCGATTGCCTGTCAATCAATCTCTTTGAAATGGTCAATTACAAACATTACAAACCATCAACTTTAAACCATTAAAAACATAAAAAATAGTTTGTGTTTTGGGACATATTCCATTAGGATTTAACAAGCAAAAGAAGGTGACCAAGTAGAGACCAACAGGCACCTTTGCAGTTTCCATTAAAACCAGTATACAATTCTCGTTTTAACCAGTAAAACCATTACAGATTATGTGATGGTCTTTTTTTCCAGCAGGGAAGACTTAAAGTCGATACAAACAGTTGGGGATATATTAGCAAAAATGCTTTTGCTTATTATTATTTTTATTTTTTTTATTACAAGTATGCATCTCGACAGAGTTTTATTAATGATAAACGTTTAAAACGAACTAATCAAACGATTCGTCGCATTTGTTTGAAGGGGCAACAATAAACACAATGATGCACCGATACGTCAATTAAATTCGACAACTATTTTATCACAAAATAAGAGCTTTGCAGCGTTTAGTTAGTTGTGCCAGTGGCGTTAAATTTCATTGCGCTGAATTAGTTTTTATGCACATTTCACGCCCTTAAAAATGATCGACCCCCTCCCCAAAAGTGATCTGATGTGCGTGCACCTTTCTCTTCCTCTCTCTCTCCCTGCTCGAACATCCATGTTACCTTCTCCAATCTACAGCCGCGTTTTTGTAGGACACATCGTGGCGTGTCAAATCAGATTCTCCAACCCCTTTGCCGATCGATAGGTCGCAAACAACATTATAGCCCCTAATTGTGATCCCCACACGACTTCATATGATCGATCCCGTGTGATGCGAGCCCAGCTTAGGTTCCCACGGCCGCCCATGTGCTGTCTAACTCCGCTGGGACTGCAACACTTCTGGCTTCGCCTGCGCCATCTGGCCCCTGCCGGCCCATACCGTTACAGGTTCTTTAGCATGCTTCTAGTTCAATTTAGACCTAGGGTAGTGAGCACACACACACTCACACACAGGCAGAGGGAGGGAGGGAGGAGACAGGCGTTTAGTCAGTGGCAGATGGTGTGTAAGGGTCTGGTCGCGTCTGAAGGCGTACCATAGACCCCCTTCAGTGACTGTCCCCCGAGGGGCTTCACAATCAATGAAAAACGAAAGCGCAAAGAAAGGCAAGAACAAGCAAGCGAGTCCCACTGTCGTGATAGTAGCTGAGGGGCTTGAGTTACCTACTACAGACTAAACACACTACAAACACGGCCTATATATTTAAAGAAGCCTACAGAAGTATGTACTACCTTTGAACTGCAAGGAAAAAAAAAACTCAACACAACTCATAACAATGACAAAAATTATGTTAATAAAAATTATGTAAACATACTACAGTAAAACATTTAAAGAAAAAGCATTAGCCTACAGAACTATGGAACTACCTTACAACTACTAGGAAAAAAAATACTCTACACAACACAAAAAAAAAAAAAAAAAAATATATATATATATATATATATATATATATATATATATATATATATATATATATATATATATATATATATATATATAAAATAAAATAAAAAAATACAAATCACCTGTTTTTATGAGGGGAAAATGGCAAAATATTGACTTAGTTGCACTTATTATTATTACTCTAATTATTTATTTTAAAAAAATAGCTGGTGTGTTTTAAGTTACATTTTTGGTTGTTTAATCAGTGTTTACTGCATTATGGTAGTGTTGTTATACTGTTGTTGGCATTTTTATAGTTGCTGGTGACGCCAGTTCGATAAACTTTAAGTCATCAGGTGGCCTTCTATGTAGCTATTGTGTTGTCATCAGGTAGTTTTAGTTCTGAATGAATGCAAAAAAAAAAAAAAATGAATGTAATATTTTATTTATTAAATTGTTTAATGGCATATGCAATTCAAGTGTTTTAGATTATATAATTTAACAGTATAACACTTATAACTTGATCTAGTTACTAGACATGTAAGTGATGGGGGAAAATAGTAAGACTCTTTTAAGTCTTGCAGGGAGTAAACAGAAAAAGAGGAATGCCTTCTTCTTCCAGCACATTCCCAATGTCCCACCCCTGCCCCCTGCAACCAGCAAAGTTTCACTAGGAATCCATTTTTTTTTTACTTCCATTCTATGATGTCAGAATTTGGCTCATTTAAACGTTGGTGGATTGGAAATACAGAAAGAGCTCAAAGCATATCTTAACACAGTGATGTAATTTGTCTCACTTGTGTTTGGTTACTATGGACCTCAGGCGAAAAAGCTTTTGTGCTTAAGAAAATCGCACTTAAATGAACGACCCCCCCACCACCACCACCACTCCCACTACACACGCGCAAATCTGCCTCCTTTTTTCTTTTGCACACACACACTTTTTCCCCCTTTCTTCCCCCCTCCAATCAACGAATACTGGTTTGGGGGGGAAATCGTAGCTGGTTCTAATGTAAGACAACAGTCGGGCATCGAAGACGTTCGAAAGACCAGGAAAAACAAACATATATTTATTTAAATGGGCTGCTGAGAATGGAACGATAAGGAGGCGATTTGCTTGCTTTTGTGGGGCTCCGCAGATCCCCCGATTATGAGAACGGTAGCGCAGGTGCTGCTTGAATTACCATACAGCTGAGAGCAAACTTATTTCGCCTGCACACAATAGCGCTGCGCCCCAGGGATGGCCACGCGAGCAACACACACACACACACACACACACTCTCTCTCTGACACACACTCACGCGCGCGCTTCGGACTCTTTCACTGCACGCGTTCAATACACACACGCACACACACACACACACACATACTGGAAAAAGGAAAGCTAGAGGAGAATTTGGCCTCCATACAAATGATGCGTATTCTTTTGTGAGTGTGCCTGACGCACACACAGTGTTAGCCTGAGGAATGCTTTTTACACACAAATCAGGAGACTCCCTGAAGCAGGAAACGAAAAGGGAAGTAAACTGAGATTGTATTCCTCAAATGTGCTGTTAGTTAACTTTTCGATTAGTTTAATTATGCCAAATAAAACACGCGTTTTAGAACTCCCTGAGCGGACAAAAAAAACCCACACAAAACTATCACGTATTTTTCTATTGAAATATATTCTAACGCGATAAATAATCTAACGTCTAAAACTTCCAAGTTGTAAATGACCGTCACTTTTACGCACACACGAGCAGCGCTGATTTGTTTAGGAGAGGTTGGTTGGTAGGGGCTGGTTGCAAGGGAGTCGCATTGTAAAGCGTGGGACAGATTGTGGGTAGTGGTTCATTAGCATATTATTACCCCGACATGTGGCACCCCGTATAAAACTGGCGGCAGGCGGCCTCGCTCCAGATACAAACACACAGTGTCCGCGTGAGAAGGACGTGAGGAGGGATGTTGGACCAGTGACGAACCCTGGTTTATAATCAGACCAAGAAGGAACTATAAGAATACACACACCAGCATCTTTTCAACTTTTCTTCTCCGACTTCTGAGGATTATATCATTCTGACGGAATTCAACAAGTCCGTTTATTTTAATTTTGGACTTCTCTGGTTGTTTTGGACCGACTTTTTTATTGCGGGAAAGAACTGGGGATTCTGTCGCTTTGTGCGCACTTGACATGAAAGGGAACTGCATTCATGCTCAGTCTCTTTTGAAAGCAAGGCTCTTCCAATGAATCAGTCAGCGAAAAGAAAAGGCTTTTAATACGAGGGATCCCTTGACTGATCTGGGAGCAGCCAAGTTGCTCAAAGACTTTCAATAACCTATTTATTTATTTATTATTTATTAATCATGGGACGCTACTTACTGTTGCTCTTCACCATCCTGTACATGCTGCTCTGGCAGGTAAGATTGACTTCTCACTCATGTGTGAATCTAAAGCAGTCTAATAATTGCAATCACATTTAGATCTAAAATTCACTAACATTACTTCTTCTCCAGGCGTCTTCCTCAGGCGTCTTCGAGCTGAAGTTGCAGGAGTTTTTGAACAAGAAGGGTGTGCAAGGCAACAAGAACTGCTGTAAAGGTGGACTGACCACACCGTACCACCAGTGCGAGTGCAAGACTTTTTTCCGCATCTGTTTAAAACATTATCAGCCCAATGCATCTCCAGAGCCGCCCTGCACCTACGGAGGCACCGTCACCCCCGTGCTGGGCTCCAACTCTTTCCAAGTGCCTGATACCTTACCGGATGGCTCTTTCACCAATCCCATCAGGATGAATTTCGGTTTCACGTGGCCGGTGAGTGCTGATGCTTTGACTTTGAGAAGTAATTCAGAAGCAATGTTCAGCTCATTTTCTAATGGACAAATCTGTTTTTTTGCTATTGCAGGGAACCTTTTCTCTTATCATCGAAGCAGTGCATGCTGACTCCAAAGAGGATTTGACAACAGGTATGTGGTCTCATAACAGATTTTTTTTTTTATATGAATATTTTTGAATTGCATCACTGAAAATCATCTTCTACACAGAAAACCCAGAGCGGATCATCAGTACCATGACCACACAGCGGCACTTGACTGTGGGCGAGGACTGGTCTCAGGACCTGCACAGCGTGGGTCGAACCGAGCTCAAGTACTCCTACCGCTTTGTGTGTGACGAGCACTACTACGGCGAGGGATGCTCTGTATTCTGCCGACCCAGAGATGATGCATTCGGTCATTTCACCTGCGGAGAACGTGGAGAAATCATCTGCGATGCCGGATGGAAGGGCCAGTACTGCACAGAACGTGAGTTCAAATATTGTATATTACTATAGAAAACATTGCATAAAATTCCACAAAATGTTGTTGGTTTGAAAAACTCAACCTAGATTTGAAAATATTGCATGTAACTTATTTAGAAAAGAGAGGGAGGAAAGGCAAGAAAAAAAACTAAGTTAACGGTTACGAACAACTTGTAACTAATGCCCCCGCCCCCCACACTCAAACTCCCTCCTACAGCCCACTCTCACAACACACCACTTGATTTATTCCAGTCGGGAGGAGGAAAGTTTTTAGGAATAATCTCACGCGTGCCATAAATTTACATGCTGGCGTCCTATTGGTCGCTCCCAGAGTGGGCTGGCTGCTGATTGGCTGGCGTAAGGGAAGTATTGTTTGAAGTGGGCAGCTGCCGGGAGTGCGCAGACAATGGAGCAGCTGTCGCCCGCTGGCCGCGCATACACCAGCTGTCCACTCTTATCTTCCCTACCCGGAGACATTGAGAGCACAGGAGGGAGAAAAAAAAGTTTTGACCCACAGTGAAGAGAGGGAGGAAAGAAGGGTCCCCTTGTTTGTGAGTGCCCTATTGTTGTCATGTGTTAAGCAGAAATTCTTCAGTGGTGATTAGGAGATTTGAGTTTTTTTAGCAAGAGAAACCGCTAATAGGTTTAAGGGACCCCACCTCCCTCTTCATATGACATAAAATGTCCTAGTTAGGATTTACATAAGAAAATGTGCCTTCATGATCTTAACGCAGGTGTTTTGTCCTCCTTACAGCAATTTGCCTCCCAGGATGCGATGAGGAGCATGGCTTCTGCGAGAAACCTGGAGAGTGCAAGTATGTTTATCTCATGTTTGCATCATTATCTGTTGAAATCACCTTCAGGATTGATTTTCTAATCAGGCTATTTGTTCATTTTGTGCATCAGGTGCAGAGTGGGCTTTAAAGGCCGCTACTGTGATGAGTGCATACGTTACCCTGGATGCCTTCATGGAACCTGCCAGCAACCATGGCAATGCAACTGCCAGGAAGGCTGGGGTGGCCTCTTCTGCAACCAAGGTAAGAGAGCGAGCCGAGCAAAAGACACACAAAAGATCAAAGAACAGCATTTAAAATGGCCTTGAAAGACTAAGCAACAAATGGAAGTTTGGTAGAGAGAAGAAAGCCTGGCTGAAAGAGAGATATGGGATAGACGTTTGAGCATGCAGCAGCTGTCCAGCTGCGGTCCAGCCATGTGTCACTGCTTTGGGTCGGATTAATCCACATGTGCTCAACATATGTCCGCCTCTGTTACAGATCTAAACTACTGCACACATCATAAGCCCTGCCTGAATGGAGCCACTTGTAGTAACACCGGTCAGGGCAGCTACACCTGTTCCTGTCGGCCAGGATTCACGGGAGCCAGCTGTGAGATCGAGGTCAACGAATGCACAGGAAACCCCTGCCGCAATGGAGGAAGCTGCACTGTAAGTTTGCCAACATGAAAATTAGACTTGTACACTATGTACAAACCAATGCTTTTGCATTAAAACACTCATTCTCGTTCTTGTCCTAAGCATCCTGTTTCTTTTGCATTTATAGGACATGGAGAACACCTACAGCTGTGCCTGTCCACCTGGTTTTTATGGCAACAACTGTGAGCTTAGTGCTATGACGTGTGCAGACGGGCCGTGCTTTAACGGCGGACGCTGCGCTGACAACCCCGATGGTGGTTACTTCTGCCAGTGTCCCACAGGATACGCAGGGTTCAACTGCGAGAAAAAGATCGACCATTGCTCCTCCAGTCCATGCTCTAATGGTATGTTGCATTTGGGATTTGAACTGATCAAAAAGCATGATCAAAAGTGGCCCAGAATCTCATTCTCTTCCCTTTTTGTCTCACAGGTGCACGCTGTGTTGATCTGGTGAATTCATACTTGTGCCAGTGTCCCGAAGGGTTCACGGGCATGAACTGTGATCGTGCTGGGGATGAGTGCTCGCTGTATCCCTGCCAAAATGGCGGGACTTGTCAGGAAGGGGCCAGCGGTTACATCTGCACATGCCCACCTGGATACACAGGACAAAACTGCAGCTCACCTGTGAGCCGCTGCCAACACAACCCCTGCCATAATGGTGCCTCCTGCCACGAGAGGAACAACCGATACGTGTGCGCTTGCGTTCCCGGATATGGAGGACGGAACTGCCAGTTTTTGCTTCCTGACAGAGCGTCCCAAATAGCCGGTGACATTCCCTGGACTGCTGTGGGATCTGGTGTCCTGCTGGTGCTGTTGTTGGTAGTCGCATGCGCTGTGGTGGTGGTTTGCGTTCGCTCGAAGGTTCAGCAGCGCAGACGAGATCGGGAGGAGGAGGTCGCCAATGGGGAAAATGAAACAATCAACAACCTCACAAACAATTGTCACAGAGACAAAGACCTGGCCATAAGTGTTGTCGGGGCAGCGCCTTTAAAAAACATCAACAAGAAGATTGATTTTCACAGTGATCACGACGACCTGAGCATGACAACAGAGAAGGAGAAGAGGAGCTATAAGACACGACATGCGCCTGCAGACTATAACCTGGTGCATGAAGCAAAATACGAGGCGAAGCATGAGGTGAAACTGGAGCATGCTGGGAAGGAAATGGCGGCAAAGGAGTTGTCCGAGAGCTGCGAGGATGTAAAGTGCCAATCTCTGCAGGACTCTTCTGAATTTGAGGAGAAGCGTAGGAAACGTCTGAAAAGGTAAAAATTGTGTTTTGAGTAATTTTTTCCAAGATAACAATCTCCTCCTTTGAATGTTTACTCAATTTACTGTCAAATTCTTGCATCGCTAACATGCTACTCACTTTTTTCTTTACAGTGATGCATCAGAAAAGTCCAGATATTCAGAGTCGAGGTATTCTGAATCAAAGTACTCAGAATCAAAGTATTCCGAATCAAAGTATTCCGAATCAAAGTACTCAGAATCAAAGTATTCCGAATCAAAGTACTCAGAATCAAAGTATTCCGATTCGCTGTATTCCGAGTCAGCATGTGCGTTGGCATCGGCATCCACGTCGGCTTGTGTCGACACCAAATACAAATCCGTCATGGTGATGTCGGAGGAGAAAGATGAATGTGTAATTGCAACTGAGGTGAGTGTCACATGCAGTTGATTTTATACATAACGCAAAGAAAGAATGTCCATTTAGCATTCTTACCTCGAATCTGAGAACCATCTAACAGGTGTTTTGTTGTCTTTTCCCATCTCAGGTGTAATGCGCCTGCAGGAAGCCGATGCTCATTGTGTCCTATGGGAGACATTTTGAACTCCCTAAGAAAATGCTGCTGCTCGAAACCTGGTGGAAATGTCCCACCTCATGACTACTGCTGCTGAGAAACTAAGACTGATTAACTGATATTCAGGATGAGCTGGTTCTCTGTACTGAACGAGGCACAGGCAGTGGTGGCCTGTAGGCTTGGAAACTTGTGGAAATGATAATGATGGCAGGAGTGTCATTAAAATTTCAAATATAGATGTAAAATTTACCTGTAAAGCCATTTTAAAGGTTTTGGACAATATGTGTCCATTTTGAAATGTTTTTAACGTGGGTTCATCACATGAGAAGGAAGTAAAGAAAGAGAAGAGAATACAAGAAAAGTAAAGTATCACAGTGTTTTGCCATGTGATGTCCAATAATGTGTCAGCATTGTGGCAACGTTTTAGCAATATTTTGGCAACATTTGCTGGTTTTCCGCCAATAATTCCCACAGGCTTTTACTGTGCCCAGAGACTGCACCAAACATTAAGGATGTTAAGGACGTAGTTTAAAATAAATGTGTCACAAATTGTTTTGCCATTGACTGTCTTGACACCTTGGTGAAGTTGTGATAACATTTTAGCAATATTTTGGCAACATTTGCTGGCCCCACAAGTCAGTGTACAAGGGACTACATCAAAACGGTGGATGTTCAGCCATACTGGCCTGTCTTGCACTGGATTAAAGTGTCACATGATGTCATATCCTGTCACATGACCAGTGGAATCTATGTGTAAGTGCTCATAAAAAAAAAATAAAAAAAAACCTCAGTCTTCCAAGCCTCCGCTTTTTTGCATTATGGTTTAGAAAATGTATGTAATTTGTTTTTTTGACGTAAAAAGTTTGCGTTGTTGATGACGAATAATATCCTTGTTTGTATGTTTTTGTTTTGTTTTTTTATAACAAGAGTTGTATGATTTAAGTTAATTTATTTTTATTTAAGTTGTGTTTCTAAATATCTGTAATGTTTTTAAGATTATTTAAGTTTGCGTTGTTCCTAAGTTGTTCCTGTTACTTGCAAAGGCACTTCGGGTTGCTGGGATGTTTTGAGAAAAAGTTATTTAAAGAAGGATTGTAAAAAATGTTATTAATGCTATTGTTTTCATTAACAGGCTTTTGTTTGATTTACTTTCTCTAAATGAAGTTTTAGCTTAAATTATTTTTCCAAATAAAGATTATGAACTATCGAAGGTATTTTGTTGTTTTTGTAACTCCAACACACACTTCTGTTTCAAATGTATTGGTCTTAAAATAGAGCATCTTTACATTCATATTTGAAAGCTGACACAATTCTTACATTTTTAGCTTAAAGAAAATACAAAATAATAAACCACACAAACCACCAAAAACAAATTGCAAAACCTTTAAAGTGTTATGAGACGCTGCTAAATTGGAGCCTCTTTTGTGGTGGTTCACGTTGTTTCTCTGTGTTGGATTTATGACTTCAATGTGTGCCACTCTGTAAGGGTTGGAAATGGTTCTTTAGAAAATGGGGAGTAGATTGGGATGCGGGTTCTTTATAGGGATGAGAACGAAGCTAATCATTAACATCTGCTCTGGCCTCTCGGTCACCCCATACTGGGCTATTCATGGCTTTACCCCACATTCTGCCTTTCGCGGGTGCATCGCTCAAGAGAAGGGCCTTTGAGAAATGTCGTCAAATAGCTGCAGGATGTTTACAAGTTTTCAAACCAGACTAGAGAGAGAAATTTAAGGCTTTGGGAAGGGGGAAAAAACCCTGAACTAGTTGGCACATTTCCTAACTGGATGAAACTATTTGGCAGGTGTTTTTGGCGGGAAAGCCTTGACTTGATTTCAAACACACATCACCAAAACAACAACAACAAAAAACAAACGCAATAAGTTTTTCCTCTTGCTATTCTAGAGAAAGTTTGCATGAGAGAACAAAATGTCTTTAGTTGAGCTAAATATTAAGAAGTTCAGAGGAGTTCTGGCTGAGGTCTCTTACAACACTCATCAATGGAGCTCTGGGGAACAGGCAGAGTCACACAATGTAGTGGGGAACAATAGCCGATACAAAAGCGCACCATTTGGGAGAGGCAGTGTGTGCCTGTGAATGGGGGGAAAGGGAGGGGGCAAAGAACGACAGATGTTGTCTGTCCTTCTGTGTCAAAGTGTCCTGCAGGCAGAAAACACCAGCTAGACCCCACATGGCCATGAAGGAGAGACACAATGGAGACCCTTTAGCTCACATCTTTTGGTCTTCTGATATTTCGCAATAACTACTTCGCACAGTGCTATAAAGTACTTTACTTGATTTAGACATTCATCCTGAGATCGATCAATAAAAGCTTTATTTTACACTATTCCTGACACTTTCTTTACCTCATGAGCAGCCTCACTATTACAACACCTCATACTTATATTTAAAGTGTTTTCAAAATCCCTAAAACTAGCAACCTCATAGCAAAGCAACCACCCAAAACATTTCAGAATCACGGTGGTGTTTAGTATGGACGAACACCACTCACATCCACTTTAGAAAGTGTGCATCCAAATGAAACGATTGAACGTTTGGTTCCTAAAGAGTAAATTTGAGTGTGGCCTTTTAGATTAAAATGATGTCCCAATGGTAACATTGCATTCATCAGACGGCCTCTGCCAAGTGCAACCCAAGATCAAGCTGGCCAAGCATTCTGCACTTCAATTAGCACCAGAGCTTGAGCTGCCATCAGTGTGACTTCACGGAAAACAAAGAGGGGAATAAGAGGCTTGCTCTGTGATCCTGTTGCATTTTAATGAGCTGATCATGTGGAGTCCTCAGGGATCAGACGGTAACACTATATTCCAGCACAACATGATGATAAAATACGAAACAGCAGCACACTCGAATTGTAAAGTCATCAGTCACGTCCAACTGTGCTGCGAGAGCTCACATCCACCGGTGCTGGTTACTTATACGCCGTTAGCAGCAGAGTGAAAAACTAACCAGAGAAGAACAAAGGCCAGAGCTGGAATTAACCGAGGAACACAGAAGACGAGAAGAAGAACATGTGAACTGGGAACAGGAGAACAAGGAAGCAGACTCGGGTGCAACAGGGACAGAGCAGGTGTGATGAAATAGTCATGAGGAGAGGCAGAGTCTAGCTTGAGTTACACCTGCCGCTCCTAAAATAATGAAGGAAAGAGCCAGAGGAGGAACGCCACGGAGATGGGGAGAAGAAGAAGAGATACAAGACGCTGACAAGGGAAGCATTGAGAAGGTTTGTGTGGAGTGTTTTATTTGATTCTATTCCATCAATGCTGGTTACTTTCATCTTGTGTTAAATTTCTTGATCACATTGCATGTCAGTGCTGTAAGCTCATGCCTCAAACAACAAGTACTGTATGTAGATGTTAAACTGAGTTACTGTAAAATCTAACATTGCTTGATTAGTTGCTTGAGCTCTGGCATAAAAACCATCTAACCTTTAAGCCTCGAGGAACTTGTTTAACTCACAAGCTACACTAAAATATCCTGTTTCTGGTACAGATCCTGCTAAGATTGCACTTATCGCCGTATTTAGGAGTTAAAAGTCTCTACCTTCACCTCAGAGACGTAAATTATTCAAGAGCGCTTGGATTCAGTCACAATCGGCCAATCAGGGAAGTTAAGGTGATGCGTCCTGAACAAGCAGCCGCTGAGATGTCAATTTGCTCTTCGCTACTTTGTGTCTTAACATGACAGTGTGCGTCGATCCAGTGAGTGCATTGATGAGTTGTTTAGGAACCAGTTCTCACTGTTAACTAGTTGCTTATTAGCGTGCCTGTTATTAACACATTGGATGTTTATTATTACTTATAAAGCACATATTCTGCATGACCATATTCTGCATTCCTAATCCTACTCAATACCTAAATTTAACAACTACCTTATTAACTACTAATAAACAGCAAATTAGAAGTTTATTGAGGCAAAAGTTGTAGTTAATGGTTTGTTAATAGCCAGAATTGGACCTTGAAATAAAGTGTCACCACATTCAAAATAAAAGATGGACAGGGCAATACAGTTTCTCCTGTCTATACAGCACAACCTAAAACACACACACACACACACAAAAAAAAGCAAACAAACACATGATTTAGATGCAAAGTACAATCAGACCAATGGGGAAAAATTACCTAAACCAGAGTTGCCCAAACTATTATTATAGTTATCTAGGCAGTGATATTTCTTTTTTTTATGTTTTTTTTTTTTTTGTTAAACTTAAATTGCTGTTTAAGTCGACTGAATAAATAAAACAAATACAAATACAAATACATAAACACAAAAATATAGAAAACTTAAAAAGAAATAATTAAAATTTTAAACACAACAAAATGACTAAAATTTTAACTATAATTAAAATGAAAGATACAAAAAACTATAATAATATTTAACAAAATATTTAACAAATAAAATCTTAAAAATTAAATTAATTTATGTTCTATACTTTGTAATTAGAAAATAAAACAAACAATATTAAAACTAAAAAAATATATAGAAATTAAGTTTTTTCCCCCTTCACTCGTGTGATATGGCATGGCAGGTCAAATCATAGGCCATCACATAAGTCCACAGATAACAATAATAATAAAAAAAAATATATATATATCCGTGCCAAGCAAAATTTAAGAAATATCCGGCAGAATAATCTGATGATTTTTGATTTATAACGGAATAATCTGTTTTATGTGCAGCACAAGTAACAGCTGTAGAACAAAGAGTGGACCTGAAGAACTCATCTGCAAACTAAAGGAACAGCTATTACTAAACTAAGAGACCTAAAGCATGACTCGACTGGAACCGGCACTTCAGCGCTCAGAAAGTCGCTCTGTAATAGAAATGCAGAGCAGAAGAGGGAGCGCCAACACAAGCAGACGAGGAAGCATCAGCCTGAGCAGAAGAGAAAGTGTCAGCCAACACACAGGTGAGATTTAACCCTTACATATGAAATAATTAAAAAAAGTCTCAAACTGAGCAAAATATGTAACTTGGTGTAGTCAGTGATATTAATATGGCCAAAAAGTTAGAGGAAATTCCGACAGCTTGTAATGTAAATAAATTAGATCTTTATATAGTAAACAGATTATATGCATAAAAAAAGCATTTGAATGTCAGTTTTCACTTTATATTTCCAAATATGGTTTCGTAAAAATGTAATTTTAATGACTAGATACTGTGATTCCGTCCATGTTTTCCGCATCTAAGAAAACATAGGACTCTAGTATTGGGTAGAAGTAGAAATGTAGAATATGATCATGCAGAATGAACAGCCAATATGTTTTTAATAGGCATGCAACTATTTAATAGAGAGAACTGGTCCCTATCCTTAAGTTTTACCAAAATGTTAATTCTTTAATCATTTAATTATTCATTTATTTCAATAATTGTATGCATCAGCACAGTATCAATGCCATGTCTTCCTCAAACAGAGACTAGAAGAGAAACAGAACAAAGCAACGGCCGCGCCATTTTTAAAAGGGCTAATCGCTTCCTCTCACGGGACAGGGAGCCGGAAGATGGCAGTTCTTCAGCTCCCGTGCGCTATTTCGAGAGGGGTCACCCTCTTCCAGCCAATCACAGTCCTGAGCGCAAAGCCACAATCCCCTACCGAAACCCCGACCTGGGTCTCCCGTCCTATAGGAGGCGCTCTGACAATCTCAGCAACGAGGCAACGAGTGGCCTCTCCCCCCAGCGACACATGTCCTATTCAAATTTCAGACGCGGGGACAGCCAATCCCGTGCAAGCCCTCGTTCCGGCAGCCCGAGATCCACGAACGTTTCACCGCAGAGGCGAGGGGAATCTCGCAGTTCGCCCCATCGCCGAGGTTCCACCGGACACCGGACGTCCCACACGTCCTCTCGACAGGCTTCTGGAAAATGCACTCCATCACGTAGACGAGATTCGGTGGTCACGCGCACCACGTCCCCCTCGCGAAGCTCAGGTACGAATAAATATGGAGAGTCCTTTAGCCCCGCCCACAAAAGAAGCCCCTCCCAAAGCTCCTACGGACACAGCTTGGATTCTGAAAAGCTTTATAAGAATCTCAAATCAATTGCGAGTTCGGCAGAGTCAGATGTCTCAGAAGAAAGGAACGGCTGGTCGAAAAGACATTCTGATGTGGAAATCGATGGCGATTATAATCAACGCAAACACAGTGGTCGCAGCAGTCGAAAGAGTGAGGCGTGCAATACTGGATACAACAGTCGGGATTTCTCTCCTAAACGGGGCTATCGTGATGACAAAACAAGCCGCGGCAGTCGAAATAGTGGCTACAACAGTGGATCTAACAGCCATGGTGCATCAACGCCTTATCAAGTTTATGATGAACATGGTATACTAAAAAACGGTACTTCGAAAAACAAAAGCCGCAGGCATGGCGGCTACTCCGACACCTCGGACAAACAATCCAGATCTGATTCCCGCCAGTCGCTAAGCCCCACCCACTCCCCTCTAAGCCCCGCCTCACCTGCATCAACACCAAACATCTCCCAATCAAGGCGGAGCCGGAATCAGGTTCCATCCCCCGATTTGCCCAAATCCCAAGCCTCAATATCAGAGACGGACAAGCCGGTCAATGATCGGAGCAGAAGCAACATCAGGCGGGGTTTGGAGGCGCTAATCCTCTCGGAGAACACCAGGTCTTCCAGCCAACCCGCAGTGCCAGAGATGACCATTGAGGACTACGTGATCATAGCCGATATCCCCCGATCGAAGCTGTACCCTGAGGAAGAGGAAGCAGTAATAGTGAGGAGGAGACCGCAGAGCCAGAGCCCACGCAGAGACAATCAGCACAGGTCAGAGATCATAAATAACCTGTGACCATTACATAGGTTTTGGTAGAAGTTTGGCCATTCAAATTACTGGATTTTAAAATAAGGTCTAAAAACTTAGCTTAAAAAATAAAAATAAAGTTGGACACTTCCACAGGTTTTCAAACTTTTGGATGAATCACCAGATATGATGATTCTCTGAGGATTGACTGTTTTCCTAAAAAAAAAAAAAAGTTTTACTTTTTTTTTATCCATATTAAAATTATAGTAGCATCCACTTCAAACCCACAAACCCCTTCATTACATCATCTTTTAGCTCTCTAGTCAAAATATAGTCTGGTTCATATAAGGATCACAGAACCCCCATCAAAGCACTGGCATCATTTCAGTGGCAAAGTGAGTGTGTGAGAGAGGAAACCCTGTCAGTAAATTCTGCTTCTCCTATCTGTGTTTAAAGCTATGGGGATGGGAGATATGACCATGAGCGTGAGGTTTCAGAAGAGCGAGGCAGAGGAAGAGAAAGAGAGAGAGGAAGAGACCGCAGAGAGAAAGAACGGAGACGTCCAGACAAAGAAATGGGAGGGTCGTCAAAAACCAACAGCACTGCATCAGGCCATTCACAGGTGCCTGAGATCACAGTTTCACACACTACTTCCCTTTCTGACTGATGTCATCTCACCTGTCATCTATCCTTCTGAATCTGTGGAGGCAAAAAATAAATAAGTGGCATAAAAATGGCACATATTCGGACAGATGATAAAATAGGCAAGATGAAAAATCCCATTGATTTCCACTGAAAGCATCTTATTATTTTGATGTTTTGATGTGTATGTGACCTCCTAGCATCCACTCAGAACAAAGTAGCTGCATTCTTTTTACTTTGAGATCGTTTTAAGGTTAAATACAGATAGTCAATCTTAGAAAATAAAGCATATACATAAACCCAAGTCAAGTCCTCCTGAAATATTGGTGTCTCATACTTTAGACTAGAGCAATCAATGCAATTTATTAAATATATCAATAAAAATCTGCAAAAGTCAGATGCAACCCCTTTTGTGATCATTAACATTTTTATAACTAACTAATTTAATTACACGATTTTTCTCAGTTCTGTAACAGATTACAGTTAAATTTATTTTTAAATAATTAAGTTACGTAAATGAGTTACATGCAACTAGTGTTACTCCCCAACACTGACAGCTTGCAATATTTTCTTGAAACACCATTTAAAAAAATAACACGCTTAAAAATATCTTCGTATCTCTCTGAATATGTTCTCAGAGGTGCAGCAAAAATGGAGAAAGCGTTCGGATGGTAAACGGGAAGCACAAAAGTCCAGAAGAGCCCCCTCAGATGCAGGTAAAGTCTCCTAAAGTTACACTCATTTCTAGTTGACCAACGCTGAGGTGTTCGGTTTCTAGCTCAGAGGCAGGTGTTTGTGTTCGCAGAAGACCTCCTACACAGCGAGTACGTTATATTTAGCGCTAGATATAAAGATTTTAGTTAAGCTGTGAGTGGATTTGACGCTTAAACTATGCTGAGAGGAGCTGTACAGGTCAGTTTGTTGATGTGTCAAACCGCGAGCTCCTTCTTCGCGGAAGCGTCTTGTCACGTGACCGTCTGTTGGAGATGCTCGCCTAGTCACGCGCGGATAATTTAAAGTTTTCGTACACGTTCTATTTATGTTTAATGCAACATTTTCTTAAATGAGCGCGAAATTATATTTATTAAATGCACTACTCGTGCGGATAAGCGTTTCTGTGACACTTCGTACTTGCGTGAATTGAGCAACTAAAGCAGATTCTTTCCTATTTCATGCCTGCTATAACCGGACACCCATGTCGGTAAGTCATTGAAATGTGTGTGTTTGTTGAATTACTTGCGTAAACTGTGTGTGTTTGTGTGAGCTCTTAAATGTCATACAGTTGCTCTTGAAAGATTTGTACTGTATTGAATTCCTTATGCATGCACTTGTTTTAACGCAACTGATTCTGTTTCCTAAAAGCTTGATCTTCCGCTCTGTAAAAAGGGATGGATGTATATGCTGGATGAAGATGAAGAGGTACAGGTCTGCTTCTGTTGAACTTGATCTATTGCATGTCTATGGCTGTTATAAGGAAGTTGGCATAATTTTATTTTTTATATTTCCCTTGATTTTGCCTGAAATCTTGTTCAAGGAGCTAGAAAAATAGTCAAGGCTTTGATTATTGTGCGGTAGTACTGCTTTGTGGAAATGCACAAACAACTATGAGTACTTGTTTTTGTTTGTAGTGGAGGAAGCACTGGTTCGTGATCTCTGATTCAGGATTGAGATACTATAGAGACTCTGTGGCTGAAGAGGTGAGCGAGAACCACTGACATTGACTTGCAAATTAAATATTATCTAAGGACTCTACAGATATGTCATGTGGAAAACATGCAATACATTTTGGAATAAATTTGTCAAATAGTATCTGAAAGCATGATCTTATTTAACGACACTATCTTGAATTCTGCGTTTTTCCGCCCTGATAGAGAGATGAGGCAGATGGGGAGATTTATTTACGTCACTGTCTGCGAGTGGAGGAATTCGATGCCGATAAAAACTATGGACTTCAACTGCATGTAAGAAGGTGTCACAGAAGTTAAGAGGACCACTCATTGGACAAAAGTAAGAATATTCCTATGTGTCAGACCTCTGTGATTGATCTGCAGATGCGTCATGGACTGGTGACCCTGTCAGCGATGACCTCCAGGATCAGGAGGAACTGGATCGACACACTCAGGAGGAGAATATCGTTCAGGGATTCGGCTGAAAGCATCCGGTAGGACAGAGCTGAAGAAATAAACGCAGAGAATCAGACACGGGCGGATTTCATGAAAACTGTCAAAAATTATTTTGAGACATGACAACGTTTTTAGGACCATTCATGTTTTACTTTCATTACATTTCAACATATTTTATAATTCACAGTAGAAGTATTTGCTATAATGCATTAATGCATGTTTAACTGCTATTTGATATCCATATTGTATAGAATTACAATAATGTGCTTATAGTGAAAATTAACATTTCAAATTTATAGTAAAATAGCTGGATTGCAGTGACAATAATGCAAAAATATCTTAATGTTCTTAAAATTATGTTCATAAAGCTTTTCTTATTAATATAACAAAGCTTAATATTTGTGCTAAATACAATTGTTAAATATTTTAAATAACATTTTATGTAAGATGTTTTCATGGTATTTAGAGTAAATGTTTATTCAAAAAAAAAAAATATTGATAATGATGTCATGATTAATTATTTTTTTCTGTAAGATTTCAGAAACTGTCAAGAAAAAAAAGATAATGTTTTGTCTTTTGAGAGAAGAGATGAACCTAGTTTTCAGTCCATAAAGTGTTTTTAATGACAATTAAGCATATTTGATAAGATACAATAGTTGCATTTGCAATAATGCAACTATAACATTACAATAATGAGCATATAATGAGAATCATCACTGATAATAATAATAAGAATTAAGAACAAACTTAAAATAGAACAAAAATAAAATAAGAAAAACAAATAGCTGAAACAGCAATAAAATAGTTGGATTACAGTGAAATTGTCATAAAAATAATGTCTCATTGCCAAAAAAAAAAAAAAATCTTCATGCTAAATGCAATTCTTTGGATTTTGACTGGTTTGAAACATGACTTTTTTTCATATATTATTCACCCATTAATAATTTATATAAAAATATATCAAATATTCATGAATCATTCCTATATTGGTTATGGTCATCTGAAAGATTTGACTTTGGGCTTATAAACTGAAATAACATTTACATTTATTCATTTAGCAGGCGCTTTTATCCAAAGAGACAGTCTCAGTTAGCTTAAACACAGTACACATAGCAAGGGCTTTTAAATAATATAGTAAATAAAAAGAAAACAGATCGAATTTAAAAAAAGCATAGGGCAAGCTAGTGTTAGAGTAAATAACGTTACTGATGTTTCCCTGAAGCAGGTTTGAGGTTTGACTTAGGTTCCTGTTTTCAGAAGTAGGAAGTTGATATCTCTGTCTGTTCTCAGACACCCAGACAACAGTGACATCAGCGACAGAGAGGACTCTGATTCCCAGAATGCACCTCTCACACCCCATGACCCGGGGTCAAATGTCGGCGGTCCGTATCAGGATGAACCCCGCATGACGTCCTCACCGTTACCCAAACGACGGGAAGCCGGCGAGGGCCGCGACCGAGAGCTTGAAAGACGTCTGGAGGGCCGAACCAAGTGGTTCCAAGAGGGAGTTTCTGACAGGGAGGGCGAAGACCCCTGGGACAAGGTGGAGTTGAAGAAGGGTGTCGTGACTCCAGTGATTTTGTCCCGGCCGCAGGTTCCTGATGCTCAGACCGGGCCAGACATCGAGAGCAAGTGGGCAGACTTTGAGCAGCTTCCGATCGGAGAGAAAAGGTCCCCAGCTGGTGTCCAGAACCCCCAAACAACAAATGAGGGTCTTCAGGGGGAGGTGTGTTTTTAGCTTCAGACATCCTTTTGGTCTAGGACCATTTAATGTGCATCATCTGTGTGTGTGTGTGTGTGTGTTGGTCAGGTGGTGTCTCTGAGGCAGCAGATCGAGGCTCTCCGTCAGGTCCGTGTTGCTGCTGGTGTCTGTGGCCCTGATGCTCCCTGCGCTCTGAAGCTGGAGCAGCTGGAGAGAGAGCACAGGGAGAGACGGCAGAAGATACACGACGAGCACGAGAGAGAGCGCAGAGAGATGGAGAGAGAGAAACAGAGACTGCTGCAGGAGGAAGCCAAGAACGCAGTGCAAGGTCAGTGTGGCTCAAATAAGAGGGAAAGAACATCACAGTGTCATTCAATCGTTAAAGAAAGAAACATTCGATCAAAGGTGGCAGGAAAGTCATTCATGATGTTAGAAAAGATTTCAGTTTCAAATATATTCTGTTCTTTTGAACTTTGAACTTTGAACAGATTTATGTTTTCCACAAAAATGTGAAGCAGCACAACTGTTTTTAACACTGATGATAATCTGAGATGTTTCTTGAGCATCAAATCAGTATATGAGAGTGATTTCTGAAGAATCATGTGACTCTGAAGACTAGAGGAATGATGCTGAAAATTCACAGAAATAAATTACATTATATTTTAAAATACGCATGTTTTTACTGTATATTTCATCAAAAATATAACCATTTGAACGTGAGAGACTTCTTTAGAATAACATTTTTAAAAATCCCAAACATGTGAACAGTTTATATAACTGTAAATATAGTAATTAAAGCTGAGTCAAATTATTGTTTAATAAAAATAAATCATTAAAATAACACATTTTCACTACTTGAAATAAAATGTTAACTGACGTGAAATAAAGCAATAAGCCCTGTGAAGCCGTGGTTTACTGTGAATTTATAACGGCTAAGGGGCGACAAAAATAAAGCAAATGAAGTGTAATAATGTTAATAAAAACATTATTCTTCCTCCAAACAATGTAGTTCCTCAGAAACAGTTGTGCTTCCATCAAAGTGGTTGCAGAAGTAAACAAAGGTGAATGTTTGTAAAACAGCTTTGAACTTGGCTCAACCAATCAGCTTTATAATAAAATATATATAAAAGACTTGAACGTGTGTGTACATTTCACCATCAACTTGAAAACTAATAAATACAAATTAATATGAACTACCAATATATAGACTTGTTTAAAAAAAAACACAAATGATAAAAATTTAAAAACAATAAAATCCTAGTGAAACAAAACCGAATTCTTCTATGTAATTCAACATATTAAGAAAAACCGTGCATGTATATCAGTGATACTAAAGTAACACTGATTTTGAAATATGGCCAGGTGACTTTTCTCCATCATTTTAAGTACTAAGCTTGTGGTCACACGTCTCATCTTCACCCTGCAGCGATGGAGGCTCTGAGGAAAGCTCATCAGGAGGAGATTGAGAAGCTGAAGGCTCACGGAGGAGAGACCACAGACCCCTCCGTCAGACAACAGCTGTACGTACACATCTAGACAATTCATACACAATACATGCAGCAAGATAATCATGAGCAAAATAAGATATCCAGGATCTATGGACTATCAAACAACAGTAAAGACAAATCTTACGTTTACTTTAAAAATGAGTAAAGATTTTGTACGATTTTGATTTTCTCACGGCTCACAGAATCACAACACAAGAGCGTCATTTACTCTGAGAAGTGGCAGGGGTAATTGACAAGACCCCCACGGAGAGATTAACCAATCGGTTAATCAATGCATGCTCTTGTGTGTGTATCAGGTGGGAGTCGCTCGCTCTGCAGCACGAGTTGGACGGTCTGTCAGAGCGATATTCCCAGCAGTGCGTGGAGCTCAACCGCATCCAGAGCAACACCGAAGAGAGGAACGGAGAGGTCCGACAGAAGGAGAGAGAGATGGAGCAGCTCCGGCAAGAGAACCAGGTAGACATGAAGTAGAGTCCATGAATTACAGATTCACCAATGAAATAATGTATGATACACACTTGTGTGTATGCACCCTGGCTCTGAGTCTAACGGGAATAAAAAACAGTGATTGAAGTTCTGCTGGGATGTCAACGGATATAAGGAAATCAGAATGTGATTCGGTTGTTTAGTTTTTTGACTTTTTGACAAAGACACAAAGCTTTTTTACTTCTAGTGTGACATAAAGCATTAGATGTGAAACTGATGTTTTGTTAGTCGTATCCTGCCACAAAGAATTATGGGAAATGTATGTTCAAAGGTTTGGGGCCTGTAAGATTTTTAATATGTTTGAATATGGCCTGTTCTGTTCACCAAGGCTTTTATTCAGTCAAGAATACAGGAAAAATAGTGAAAAAGCTAAATATATTTTTACAATTTAATTAACATAGTTTTCTATGCGAGTATGTTGTAAAATGTATTTTATTTCTGCAGTCAATCTGAATTTTTTGCATCATTACTTCATTATTCACTGTCACATGATCTTTCAGAAATCATTCTAATATGCTGATTTAATGTTTAATTTGATTATATATATTATATTTTTTCAGGATTATTTGAATAGTAAATGTTCAAAGGGACAGCATTTATTTGAAATAGAAAACTTTAGTAACATTATGAAAAGTTTTACTGTATCCTTTGATCAACTCAATGCATCCTTGCTGAATAAATTATGTTCCTAACGTGAAAAGAAGCTTACAGAAATTTTCCCACTAGTAATTATGGTGAAGTTCATGTGCACTAATTTCATAAATGCAATCATTCGGAAACAGCACATTTAATCCTCATGTCAGATATTGAAATCTAACTCGCAGCACCTTTAAAATTACAACACACACACATCCGTGAGTCAGAGGTGAAACAGATAAGGATGTCAGTGTCTGCACAGTAATGTCTCAACAGACAGCATCCTGTTTCATTAGTTCTCAGAAGAGTGACTGAGTTTTGTTTACTCACCCAGGACTGGATTACTAATACTAATCAGGATTATTGCCACTACACAAATGCTACAAAATGGGTTTCAGATCAGCGTGAAGACAAATAATGACCTCTTTGTCCATGTGTGAATGAGCGTGTTTGTGGTTTTCAGTTTGGACGTGTCAAAATCACATTTCCTGTTCTTACAGGAACTGCAGGATCGTCTGACGGAGGAGATAAGTCTCATGCGATCCTTCATCACAGGTCAGAGGTCAGGAGTGGTTTCCCTCGGCAGCTACGAAAGGAGCACCTCCGAACTAGAGGTAAAGCTGTGACCTTTGACCTATACATGAAATAAAAATGCCTGCCATTATTTCATGAAGATTCAGAGAGATGTATTAATACATACAAGATAAAATGTAATCTGATGCTCAGTCAGTCATCTTGCAAGCACCCAAAAATATACACTATGGTTCAAATGGATTATTAACACCCGCACTAGTGTCATTATAAATAATTTATAAACCACCCACACAAATGGACAAATACAACAAATGACTGTTCATTTAAGGAGAAAAACAATGAGTGTATCATATTAGAATGATATCTGAAGGATCATGTGACACTGAAGACTGCACGAACGAGAGAAAAAAGGAGACAGTAATTACTAGATATTACATTCAGTTAGCTTTTCAGCAAATATAATTGTATATTTAGATTTTTTGTTATCAGTACATATAAGAGAATCAATAAACTTTAAAACATGTTTTAGAATTACACTTTTACTTTTATGTATATGAAATCCGTCATATAAAATAATAGGATTCAACATAAAGTTTACAGAAATCATTTTCGATTCATAATATATGAAGACATCTTGACATGTTCCCCAGATCTCTGTGTTTAAAATACCTTGATAGGTCTTAAAATGAAACATTTTGTCTGGTTAATCTGAACAAAATCCACAAATTTGGATGAAGTATAATTACACAGCTATATATTGTGAAGTTTTCGACGAGGGATGCTGGTGACGTCATCGGGGGCGGGGCATGTGACGTGAGTGATTGGTTTCTGTAGACAAACACTGCCATCTACTGATCTCCAGCGTGAACACACTCCAGCAAATATCTGTCAATATGTTAGGTGTTTTACATTCATTGATTTACTTCTTAAATGAACAGTCATTTGTTGTCTTTGTCCATTTGTGTGGGTGGTTTATACATTATTTATAATGACACTAGTGCGGGTGTTAATAATCTAGTTTTTTTTCCCTTCCAGTTATGAAGGAAAGCATATTTTAGGTCCTACGACTGGACACTGGTTCATTTTCACCAATTTGAATAATCCTTCAGCTTTTTTTGCACATAATTTAAATATTCCATGGTATGACAAATGAGATTTTGCAAAAACAAATAGTATGTAGTTTGTTCATTATAATGTGGTCAAAACATGGATGAGTAATTGTATCAGAATTGAATCAAAATGTTATTAAAGTAGTTTTTAATGGAGTATTGCTGACATGTCCCTGTCCGTCTGTAGATGTTACTGAAGGTGAAGGAGAGCGAGGTGGAGTTTCTACACAAGGAGATCAGCTGTCTCAGGAAACAGGTCCAAACTCTTACTAAGGTACAACGTTTGTGTGACAAAATCTAAATGAATACTATTCACTTTATACATGTTCCCTGTCTTACTGTCAAAAAGTGTACGTGGTCTAACCTAATCCGTTTGGGATCAGTAAATTTTTTTTATTTTTTATTAATACTTTTATTCAGCAAGGATACATTAAATTGATCAAAAGTGACAGCAAAGAGATTTATAATGTGACAAAAGATTTACATTTCAAACAAATGCAGTTCTTTTGAAAGTAATATTCATCAGTATCAAGATTCACGGTTTCCTCAAAACTGTTTTCAGTATATTAGAGTGATTTCTGAAGGATCCTGTGACACTGAAGACTGAAGAAATGATGCTGAAAATACAAAGGAATAAATTACATTTTAAAATAAATTTAAATAGAAAGCAGTTCTCTTAAATTGCAATAATATTTCACAGTATTACTATATTTTTGTTTTATTTTTTTAAATCTTATCAACCCCAAATTTTGAACAGTAGTGTAAATTAAATAAAACCAACTTCAGTATTAATATATATGAAAAGCTTTATGGTGATGCTTAGACATGAATAATCAGTGTATTGATTGTTTATGAGTGTAGTAACAGTGTTTCTCTGCCTGTAGGAGAATGAAGCTTTGAGCGAGCGCTATAAACAGGTGTATGTGGAGCTGACTGAATTACGGGGCCGCAGTGAGAGAGACATCAATGCACTTAAAGAGCATCTCAAACTCACTGATGCTGCACTGGAGGAGGGGCGTCTCCTAGGCAACAGCACCGACCAATGAGAGCACAGCAAGAGGGCAAATGAGACGGATGGGCTGCACTGGTTTCTCCATCTCCCTTTGGTCATGTGTATACAGGATACTGTGTTATGTGAAGCTCTTTTTTTATCTTGTTGGTTAGAAACTACAGTGGTGCTGAAAGTCAATAAACACTCCAGGCTCTTAAATCAAGATATATTCTAAGTTTAACACGTGAAAAAAAAAAAAAAGTGTAAAAGTGTATGAATGTCAATGTATGGGGTATCGTTTGTAAAATAAAATGTGTGAGAAAAACTAGTCAGATTTAACTTCACAATAAATACATTTATGCAGGCTTTACTAAAAATAAACTTTATGCAATATTTTTATTTAAAAAAAGTATTAATTTAATATATATATATATTAATTTAACTATATGACTATTACAACAAAGTATTAAAGGTAAATCTTAATGTTTTATCTAAATCTTCACTTTAAATCTAAATATAAATGTTAAGTCCAAATCATAAATGTTAGTCTTATATGTTATATATATATATATATATATATATATATATATATATATATATTTCATGTCCTCTCGCTCTCTCTCTCTCTCTCTCTCTCTCTCTCTCTCTCTCTCTCTCACTCTCTATATATATATATATATAAATGTGTGTAACATATAGTAACAAATACAAAACATTAAAAAATTTTTTTACAAATATTTAAGTAATAAAAGTAATCTCATAAAGCTTATTTTTAGTAAACCTTGCACAAATGTATTTGTCTTGTAGTTAAATCTTGTAAAATAAATCATGTATGATAAAACACATTACATATATAACAAAACCAGAACCAGCAAATAACATTCGAGCAATTTATTAAATAGAAGAGAGGCAGCTGAGGAGGGCAACCTCAAGTCATATTGTCTTTGACAATATTCAAAAACATAAAAACAGCATTAAACTTTGGCTTGTGGACATGGTTAGTGTAATGCAGGATGTAAACACAAAATGTGTTGACCATCTTCATTATTGCACAAATATATCTTGTTCATCTGGAACAGCTCAGAGGATCTTCAGACTGCTGGAGTGAAAAAACAAGAACATGAATATCTGAAAACCACATACACACAGTAACGCATAGTATATGTATGGTTATTAAATTGATGTATTACGTGTACCTGCACTCAGTCGTCATCATCATCATCATCTGGGACGAAGATCTCATGTTCCTCCAGAAGAGCAGCGAAATTTTTACTGATCAGATTACCGACATACAGGAACGGAATTACCACTATAAACATGCGGGTCAGACCGAACGGGACCTGCGGAAATATGAAAGCTTAAATGTAATATTATTCATAATTATTACAAATAATTATAGGAATATATGGGTGCTGGTTGAAGAATGTACATTTAAAATAAAAAATATGAAAATGAGTTTTGTATAAACAGTACGGAAAAATTTAAATATCATTAAACTGACATGTCTTTGAATAAATGATTTATAAAAACAACCGTACACGAATGCTTCCTTATTTTATAAGATACGTGCCGCACCATTCATTTGATTGGTTGCTGGTCGTGTCAGTCAAGCCATTTTTAATTGTGATTGGCCAGGACGAAGCCCAACCCTAGATGCTGCGTCCCTTTGGCAGTCTCTAGCTGCAATTAGACACGTATAAACGCACCTTAACTGGTTTAGGAAGGACACCCCCCGTTGTGGTTGACACGGCGGTTCGGCTGAAACACGTTCCTGGTGCGTTTACTGATTTCGGGCCAGTGTTGCGGATCAGCGATGCCGTATTTCTAAGGAAAAAAGCCCGAGAGAGACGACCTGCCAACGACGCCATGTTTCCTGCTTGTGTATTTCAGAGACACGCCCCTTCTTGCGTTTGTAATTAGGGGGCGGGGTAAATTTGAGCTATTTATCTCGGGCGGTTACTAAACTCATAAAAAATATATACTTTAGTGTTTTATTGAATAGTTGTGTTTAATCATTATATCATAATATTAATTAATAATTGACACTGTATATTTTGCATTAGTAATGTCAATAAAGCTTAATAATGGCTTGGGATGTGTAAATGAAAGGCAGGGGATTTCACACAAACATTCATGTAACAACTATTTCAACAGAGACACACCTTCAGATCACCTTCAGTCTCGACAATAACAATATGACAGTGTGACAGTAATGTATAATGGAAACTTAATTAAAAAAAACTTAATTTAAAGTTTACATTTATTTACTAATATAATCGCGTTTAAAAATGTGACAGTGTGATGGAATATAAAATATAAAATAAATTATAATTTTTAATGTCGTTGACATTATGTGTGAGATTAGCAGATTAAGCAGAAACCTCTTGAAATATAAACTAATTTTGAAACAATTACTTTTAAACACTTAATATTCGTTACTTATATTATAGAGTTGTTGATTGGTGAATACTACGCAGAACCCAGAGCCGTTGAGAAACTCCTAGCAGAACACCCAACCTCGTTTCTCTGATTGACGACGTTTTTGACCAATCAAATCCCTCAGCTGAGAACGCAGAGCCAATCAGAAAGCTGTCCGGGCTGTACTGAGGGCAAATCCAAAGAGCTGGCAAAAATCAAAAATGGCGCCCAGCTCGAAATCAGAGAAAAACGACAACAAACAAAAACAACTGAAAAAACACAAAGATCACGTCGTCAAACTCCTCACGCGTGGGCGGGTAGGCAGAAACTGGGATTTGGGACAAAAGTGGCATTAATAACGTGAAATGGTTTTTCCTCTAAGCGTAACGTAGATAATAATGTGTGTGTTATTAGCATTTTTAGCTGTAGCTTTATTTACCGTCATTTAAGTGTCCCTTAGTGTTTGTCATTAGTATATATGTGAACCTTTTAATGGACGCAACAATGGACACATTTTTATTTACAATAAACGGTTCTTTGGGGAAAATATAAATGTACAACAAACAATGTTCTTGATTATGAATCTGATTGATATGCCCAACAATGGTCAAAAGTGGGTTGTGCATTATTCTCCACTGACATCTATCATTCTCATTGAAATAACATTTTCAACCCTAAACACAATCTCATTATGGTATAGGTCTATACTAAATAGGTCAGTATTTAACATGAATGAATGGTAGAAATGCCTCAGGTAGTGTTCAGTGCAAAAATGATCATCATAACTATCATGGATTTAATATTTAACCTAAACAACATTGATTAAGCAATTTTATCTACAAAGTCAGTTTAACAGCCAATTTAACTGTACTTATGGCCAATATTTCCAAGTGTATTACTCTGTAACTGTATTCATATATCTCTTTAAATCTGTCAGTTGAATGGGCATCTCTCTCAGCGGCTCTTCCGGAAACTTCCTCCCCGCGTCTGCGTCCCGCTGAAGACCATCGTCAGCGAGGAGTTCCTCAGAGCAGGGTGAGGAGGAGATGCGATCCGTCCCGTCCGTTATCGGAGTGATATGAATGCTGTATCTGATTGGTCTGTCTGTCTGCTGTCACAGGCACATCTTCCTGGGCTTCACCAAATGTGGCCGGTATGTGTTGTCCTACACCAGTGACTGCGGCGAAGACGATGACTTCTCTTTCTACACGTATCACCTGTACTGGTGGGAGTTCAACCTGCACAGCCGCCTCAAACAGGTACATATGTTCGTATTTGAATGATTGATCTTTCTCAGTTTGTGTGGTTGGGTGCTCGTCCTCTAAATCAGTTTAGACTTGTGGAGTTCCTCAAGGTTCTGTCCTAGCTCCCTTTTTTTTTGTATATATAATCCTAATGGATTCAGTTTTTAATAAGCACTATTGTTCTGCTCATTGTTATGCTGACGACACTCCAATGTAAAATGTCTTTTAAGCCAAATGACATCCATGGTTTGAGTACTTTAACTGCTTGTGTGTCTGATATTAAATCACTTGGATGTAAATGCACTAGTTAAATCTAGTTTATTTTTTTCAGCTTGCTAAGGTTTTTTTAAAGTGTGCTGAGTTTGAGAGATTTAGACATGCTTTTATCTCATCTTAACTAGACTACTGCAATTCAGTGTATATCGATATTAGCCAATCATATAGGAATCCCCTAAAACAGTTCAAAATGCAGCTGCTAGACTTTTGACTGGCACTTGCAAATACAAACACATTACCCATGTCCTACTCCCTTTGCACTGGCTGCCAGTCCATTTTAATTAAAATGTAATCTAACAACATAGATATCTGTAAAATAAGACAATGTCAACTAAAGTTTGTGATGGTGCAAGTTACAATTAAATTACATTATTTCAGATCGGTTTCTGATGATTATTTCTAAATGTATTATGTTTTATTTGCTCTGTCAGTAATGCACACAAATATTTTGATTTGATGATGCATGTATGACTGAAACTCCACTCTTTAAAAAAAAAAAAAAAAAAGGTTTTGAAAGTGGGGTTTCTCACCGATGCCATGGAAGTTCCGTTCTGGGTTCCTCAAAGAACGTTTCAGTGAATTGTTTTAAAAAGAACCATTTTGTTTTTCTTAGCATGCAGAACATTTAATAATCCAAAGAACCTTTTGCCACTATAAATAATCTTTTGTACAATGGAAAGGTTCCCACATTTTACTTTTTGTTTTTAAGGTTTTAAATGGACTGGCACTGTTTACAGGTTTACACACCCCAGCTAGATGTCAAAGGTCATTAAATCAGAACCTCTTATTGGTCCCTAGATCAGACTGAAGAAAAAGGTGACCGGGCTTTTCGCCATTGCCTAAACTATGGAACAGCCTTCCTATGACTAGAACAACTGCAACACACAATCTTTTAGAGAAAGCTTATAGTGTATGAGCCAACAGGGGCTTATTTAAAAATGATTAGGCTACTGTTTGTCTTGTCATATCATTTTTTTTGCCTACTTTGATGTCTTTCAAACAATACTGTTCAGCACAGTGATCAACCATTGCTGTTTAACTGTGCTTTGTGAACAAAATGAACTGAACTGATATAAGATCAGACTAAACAGACATCTAAACTAAGATTACCCCATGATGTTACATGAACTTTATCTGTGTCTCTCTGCAGGTGCATCATGTGCGTTTGTTTGCAGGTGAGGACATCTACAGCGATCTCTATCTGACCGTTTGCGAGTGGCACCATGATCATTCCAAGCTGGTGGTCTTTGGCTTCAAGTAAGAGCCCTGCTCCTCTGTGCTGTGTGTTATGAGCCAGTGTCTGGGTTATTACGGTCATCTAAACATGTGCTCTCTGTGCTCTGTCAGCACGCGCAGCTCCAGTTCAGCCTTGATGAACATGATGATGAGTGATGAGAACAACAGGGACATCTACATCACCATCACCTCAATGCCTCCGGCACAACCGTGCAAACAGTGCTGCCCCGCGTCCTCCGTGTCCACCATACGCACAGGTGCATTGGTGTACTATTAGCATTGATCAATAGCTTTTTCCAGTTCCTAGCAACAAAAACAAACACTTTTCTCCGTTCACGTGTGTGCAGGTGGCGAGTGTCTGCAGCACGGTTATGTTCTGAACGCTCGCTATCAAGTGGTTTATCCGTTTCCGACGTTCCAGCCGGCGCTGCAGCTGAAGAAGGACCAGGTGATTCTGCTCAACACCAGCTACTCTCTGGTGGCCTGCGCCATCTCCCTCTGCTCAGGTACACAGCCAGTGTTTGTTCACGTCCGTTTGTTGATGTCCACATGGATGTGTGTGTTTGCTTTCTCTCTATGCCACGTGTTTTAGGAAATTAGATTGTTTGGACAGTTCTTTTCAATTAAATGAATAAAAGAATGTCGTTACTCAATAGTTATGTTCTTCAAACTGACTGGTTCATTCAAATTACTGGACCATATAGAGTCAGCAAAGAACCTCAAGACAGGAATCGAACTTGGGTGGCCATGAGCGCAGTTGCTATTGGCACCAACATAATTCGTTTTATTAAGGAAGGACTCAGTAAATTGATTAAATTGTTCAAAATTGACAGTAAAGCCATTTATAATGTTATAAAAGATTTCTATTTCTGTGCTGTTCAACTTTCTATTCATCAAAGAAAATGCATAATGTTTTCCACACACGTATGAAGCAGCTATCAGAATATCAGAAATAGTGATCGTGTGGAGCAAATCAGCATATTATAATGATTTCTGAAGGATCTTTTGACACTGGAGTAATGATGCTGAAAATTCAGCTTTGATCACAGAAATAAATTAGATTTGAACATAGATTTAAATAAAAGCAGCTCTTTTGAATTGCAATAATATCTCACAGTATGCCTGTTTTTACTGTATCTTTAAGCAGATGAATGCAGCCTTGCTAACTTGATTCAAAACATTAAAAAGATCTTTTATATACATTTCAAACATTTTACATTTTAACTTTTATTTGCTGGTATCTACAATGTTTTTACTTCATTAATAGTAAATCTGGTGTATTTTTGTATTTATTTTAGTTTGATATAATGAACTCGATGTAATTTGCTGTGTGAATTCCTCTGGGTGTAGGAGACGGGCATCAGGAGGGTCAAAACAATCAGATTCTCTACCGTAAGAGAGATGCTTCCTCCTCTTCTGCTCCTGTCGGACCTACATCGCCTTCCTCATCCTCATCAACCTCGTCTCAGGGGTCACCTGACCTCAGACAGTTAAAGCCCCATTTCACCCCGCTCTCCTCCAGCCAATCACAGGCGGCCGTGCGGGCCAGAGAGTTCGCTGCTGACATTTTCCGCAGAGCTCAGGCTGGAGCGAGGGAACATGACAGAAAAAACAAAGAGAAAGAAGAGACAGACACCCAGCGATTCCACAGCGAGGAGGAGCGAATGAGAGAGACACAGGAATGCGACGCAGAGGTCCCGGGACCCTCGTCTTCCTCCTCAGGACAGAACCAAGGTTCAGTGTTACCCACAGACGCAGAGGACAGTGCTGTGTGTAACACAGTCATGTCTCCTGGATCCACCTCCTCCGTCTTCTCTCTGTCTCCACGTCCTCATGAGCCTTCATCCTCCTCTTCCTCCTCTGAGCCTGCTTACGTCAACTACACCACTCTCAGATACAGACTCCCACAGGCCAGTGCGTCAGAGCAGCCGAGCGGTATGACATTTCTCATCTTTTCTTGTCATTAAAGACACACACACACACACAAAAAACACTTGGAATCAGATGTAGATTCAGAAACCGTTCTGACATATTAGGTTCAATGAATGATCAGAAGCTTGTCTTTTTGAACTGTTAATTACAAGAACTGGAGTCATTTGTTTATGAATCAGACTCTGCTGGACAAACTTTGTGTTTTGTGATTCACTAAAAACATCCAGCTCATAAAAGTCATTTGTTCATGAATCCGACTTTTCAAGTCACATCATATGTTTATGATTCACTAAAAAGCACTGATTCACAAGAGTCTTTTGTTCATGAATCAGACTGTGCCAGACGTGTGATATGTTTTTGATTCACTTAAAAAAATTACGACATAATGTACACTTACGATTCACTAAAAAGAGCTGATTCATAAGAGCTGTTTGTTGATGAATGAGACACTGTATTTCACTATGAAACAGATTCATGAAGCAGACTACACCAGCTGTTTTTGATTCACTAAACAGAACTACACTGGCCTGTCTCTTGTCTGTAGGAGATGAGGATGATAAAGTCCTGCTTCCTTTCACGGTGACGGATCTGAAGGGACGAAACTTGCAGCTGGTGACGGGACAGTTCAGCGGTCAGGTGTGTGTCGATCCCACACACGTCTGATGCTCTAGGGCTGTGTTTGATCTCTTGTGTGTTTGTGTCTCTCTCAGTGTGTGTGTGTGGAGCAGCTGACGCTGGACTTCGAGTATCTCATCAACGAGGTCATCAGGAATGATGCCGATTGGGGCTCCCAGTTCTGCTCCTTCAGCGACTATGACGTGGTCATCCTCGAGGTGATGGGGTTTCTTTTCTTCTGAAGATGACAAAGATGAATGGAATGTTTACTCTGCTGTTGCGCTCTATTGATGCATTGTTCTTATTTGCATGTGTTCTGCTGTTTCTATGGCAACAGGTTTGCCCAGAGACCAATATAGTGGTGATAAACATCGGGCTGCTGCTGCTGGCGTTCTCTAACTGTGAGGATGAACACTGCAGGTAAACACACACACGCACACACATACAAGCATATGATGAAATGCCCATTAATCCTTTGTTTTCTTTCTGTTTGTGTAGACCGAAGTCGTACCACTCCAGTCTGCAGGTCAGTTGGGATCTGAACACTGGAGCGTGTCGTACAGTCGGTGTCGGTGACCTCACTGAGGTCAAAGGTCAGACCAGGTAATGACCCTCGGATGTGTGGCCCCTGCTGTCTGTCTGTTTGCCCTCGCTCAGATGTTCTCATGTGTGTGTTTGTGCCGCAGTGGAAGCGTGTGGAGCTCCTACAGGAAGTCGTGTGTGAACACCGTCATGCGGTGGCTGGTTCCCGAGAGCAGCTCGCGCTACATCAACCGCATGACCAACGAGGCTCTGCATAAAGGTGTGATTTAGACACACATGAGCAATACACCTGCACTACTGATCAAAAGAGTTTTGTTTTTGATGTTTGTGAAAGATTTTCACTCTTTTCTTTTTTTTTCTGCTGGTTGCAGGTTCTTCTCTTCAGGTGTTGGCTGATAACGACAGAGCCACGTGGATCGTCCTGTGAGAGAGACGACACGCTCACACTCTTCAGTGCTGCTCTGCTGTGTCCAAACACAGCCGCTCTCAGTGTTTCTGTCGTGTTTGTTGCGTGTATCCGTGTGATTGACATAAAGACACGACAGCGCGGGACACTCTGGGAACATTTTTTGAAACACATTAGTGATCACCAACCCAATGAAGAACAGAGCTGAACGTCTGTCTCCACTAAACTTGAACACTTCTACACGCTTGTTTTGATGTTAGTGTAATGGACTGCAGTAGTTTTTTTCTGTTTGAAATGCCCTGTTATTGGAAGGTGTAGCAGGATGTTTTCATGCACAGAAATAAGACGTTGCTTTGGGGCTCATCTATATTAGTTAGCTTGATTTGTTTTGTTTGTTTCAGGATGCAGTTGTTTACATCGTTTAGACCGAGTCCTCAGCCAATCAGAAGCTGTCGACCCCTCCTGCCCTGTTTTAATACTAGTTGTGGCCTCACAGCTGGACTGGATGAGAATCTTGATTTTATGCAACGTTGTTTTACTTTTATTTTTGATAAAAATTATTCCTTCATTACTTCACTGGTTTTGTGACTTTTCATTGCATCAAAGTGAGCAGTGTTATTTAAATATAATTTATTTACAATAATGATATTTTATTATCGTTTGTAATTAGCTTTATTTTTCAGCTTTCATTTGAATTTTGTTGTAGTATTTTACATTAATTGTGTGTGTATATATATATATATATATATATATATATATATATATATATATTCCATTTAAATTTTAATGTTATTTCAGTTCATTGCAACATTTCTCATTTTCAGATACATTTTTAAATGTAACGTTTTTCATCTAAAATGTATATTTTGTTTCAGCTTTATTTCAATTAACAAAAACTAGATTTAATATTTTTTTAGTAAACAATAATACTGAAAATAAGTGAACTGCATGTTTATAACAAACACAAAACATCGAAATGCATAATTTTCTTAAAAGATGCTTTTAAAGGGACACTGAACCTCGAGGCACAATGATACAGATTTTCACATGGATCTCAGCTACAGGTACACTTCAAATAAGGCCATTATGGTTTCAACAGTACAAGAGAATAAAACTATATCATACATTAGCATAATCATACATGGGAATAATTTCAGCAACTCTTATAGTACAATTAAAGAAACACTTGATATATATTCAAAAACAATATAAACCTGTGCTAAACGGTTACATTAATATTCATAATCATCACTAGCATATCTTCTTTCTTTTTTTTCATTAAAACTGCTGCAGAATTATTCCACACATTAGATTTGGCTCTATAACCACTGGAGAGTTACACACTAGCTGCTGATTGGCTGTCAAAACCACCGTAATTAGACACAGAATATTCATGAACCGCACCAAAGCGTCCAATCACAAAACATCTCTGTACTCATCACTAATACATGTGTTCAGTGTTTGTTAGAAAATAATCATTTGTGCTCGGCTACATTAATGTGGATGCAGAATGAATGAATCGTGTGAAATGAGGAAAAATGACAGATGACTCTCTTTATAACAAAAGATGCTTTCATTATATATTAAACACCAAATCTCATTCATTTCAACCAAACTTGATAATGTACACTAAACTGATTCTGCTTATGTTTCACAAATGAGGCCTGATGAGATTTCAGAATTAAAAAAAAAACATTCTCATGATTGTTTTTGACATTTATTTATGCATTTATGGATCTCTAGATTGAATAACTCTCTGAAGGCACGTTTGATCTGTCAGCATCAGACTCAAATCAAAAAGCATCAAAAATAAACAGCTGATTAAAGCACAATAATTGAATATAACATTTGCATTATTAGGTAAAGAAGGAAAAAGTCAAAAGCATGGAAGGACATGGTGTTATACAGCTGTGAAAGGCAAAATCTGCTGCTGTAGTTTTTAGCTACACCTTAAATGACCACACTCATCATGAATATTAATGAGGAGCAGGCCTAGGTGACGCATGATTGGCTTTGGCAAAGAATGATTTCTATGGCAGCATGAAGCAGATGGAGATGCATCAAAACTGGAATCTTAAAGCGACAGTCTGCCCAAAAAATGAAATGTCCATCTTCATTTATTCACCCTCACGTCATTATATAACTTTCTTTCTTTATTCTATTTTACTCGTTTATTTTTTTTTTTGCCGATAGATGACTTTGGAATGACTTGATGGCAAATGCTTTTAATTTTGGGTGAACTGTAACTTTAAGAGTCGATACACGACACACATGGCAGCTAAGATTGACAAAGGGAAGGCAATGAAAATGTGTGTGTGCATTTAATTAAGGCATATGATTGTTACCGTTTTCTAGAAAAGCTGCATTAGATCATACAGCAGCTGTGAGGGCTGATTCACCTCAGGAAACTCAAACATGAAATGAACCGAAACTGAACTTCCTCTAATAATTACCAAAACTGAAGATTGTATTTCAATCCCAAACTGGCTCCCAGAGACAGAGCTCAGTATATAGAGTCCATGTTTGCACAGACAACAGTTAGTTTGGTGTGTTGCTGTTGCTGTTGAAGAGCTCGGTTCGGGCGAGTTTGGTGGGCGGCTCCAGTGACTCCTCCCCACAACCACAGGAATGGCCATGTCCTGATCTTCATCCGTCTCATCATCCTCCTCCTCATCCTCCTCATCTACACACAAACAATCAATGAGATTTCCTGATGCTACAGTGTTTGGGTGGTTGCTAGTTTCCTATGAAAAGAAAGTCTCTGAGTGCGTTTCTGTACGTACCTTTATCAGGATCCATTGACCTTTGACTTCTGTTCAGACAGGCGAACTGAAACGACAAACACAAAGTTAAGTCCCTGCATGACTCAGTGTTTGACAGCATGCATGCATGTGTGTGTCAGTGTGTCCACCTCTCCCATGACAGAGATGGGCGTCTCTCCTTTGGCCTGTGCCACTCTGTGCTCGATCAGGTAATACATGTACTCGTCATACAGCAGTCTGATCAGATGAAACGAGCCGAAACTGGCGGCACTGCGCAGGGTAAGATCTCTGATCACCACAGAACTACAAAACACACACAAACACTGTGAGATTACGGCAATATAACAACTAAAGACATACTCGACTTCTAACATGCCAACAGCTTTTTAACAACCTAAAAAGACAGAAACAGCTTAAGCATCTATTTATAAGGTAGGGGGCGGTATGCTTCAGATTCTAGAGAGCATTTAATAGGACAGAAAGTTTGATGAGAAGCTGAAGTGCAAGGTGATGTCATCAAAAAGAGACTATACATTTCCGATGCAAATTTGATCTTTGTTTTGAAGCACACTAGTTTACAGATAACCGTAAGACTAAAATATTCATACTTAAACCCGAAGAGCTGATGTTTTGATTTCATGGGGACTTTAATATGCAGTGAATCTCACCTGTAGAAGCTCCATTTGAGCAGGAAGAGTTTGGCTGCTTTGGGGAAGGCCGGGCTGCCGGTGTACGGCTTCAGGACCTGCGACACGACCCCGTCCAGCCATGCGGCCCACTGCTCCAGAGAGTTCTGCTGCTGCAGGGTGAGTTTAAAGTCCTGCTCCAGCCGCTGGACCACACCGTCTTCACAGCCACACACCCACGAGGCCTGCTCCTAAACTCACACACATATACAGCTGTACATTAAGAACTGAAGGGAGATCTGGGGATGACGGGACATGAACCGAGCGTGCCGTGCTACCTGTACATTGGTGAAGTCGACACGGTTGAGGTCGCTGAGCATCTGTGTGATCTGAGCCGTGTTCTGCAGGACGGCGCGGGCCGCCTGAGCCAGATGATTGAGAGACGTGTAGCGCCGTAGAGTCTGAGCGAACGCTCCCGCACACACAATCTACACAACACACACACGGCGTTAGCACAAACACTCCGAAAACAGAAGGAAGTAAGAGGAGATCTGTGGTGATTTAGACCTTGATGCGGACCATCTCCTCCGGGATGTTGATCATGGCGTTGGTCAGCCAGTTCTCCAGGATCTTAGCAAAGTTACGGATGGCTTGAGTTAAGGCACCTACAGGAAGTGAACAACACAAAGAGTCAAAATGAAGACAGGAAGACTACATTTCAATTTCTGCAAGTCTGGATCTCAAGTCCTGCAGCAGTAACTACAAGAACATTTTGAGAATCTTAAGCTGTACAGAGTTCTGTTGAAGTGCATAGAGTTAATATAGAGTTTACAATATCTTAATTTTGTTGCATACAGTTAAGCAACTGTTACTTTTTTCCCTCAAATTGTGCATTTAAAAGATTATGGAGTTTATAGGTTTATATCAAGTTGTATAGAGTGTGAGAAATGTTATATATATGTGTGTAGCTCATGGCTGAGCTTGTTTATAAAGTTTTGGAAACTAGAGTTTTGTAGCTCTGGGGATGTTGAGCAAAACTGTATTAGGTTTTATAGGATTATTTCTAATAGTTAGTTAACTCACTGTGGATAGAGTTGATGTAGAGTTGTAACCCACTGGGATGTTTATTAAGGCTGTATAGAGTTTGTGCATGGTTGTGTAACTCTCTGAATTTAATTTAAAGTTTGTATGGAGTTGTGTAGAATTTTATAAATCATAGGGACAATCATTTTTATAGTTAGTTTTACATTGTGTAGGACTATGTAACTCACCGAGGATAGTCATTATATACACTTTGTACAGAGTAATGTAGAGTTTTGTAACTACTGAAATTACGTTTATACAGTTTGCAGAGTTATGTAGAATTTTGTGACCAACTGAAATGGTGTTTGTGTAGCGCTGTGTAACTCCCTGGGGATGTCGTTTACATGAAGTCTGAATAAGTGCAAGGTTTGTGTCTAATAGAATTGGTGGAGTTGATATAGAGTTTGTGTAGAGTTGTAACACTGGAATGAAGTGCAAATAGATTTTGTGTTGTGTTTTAACTCGCTGAGTTTATATGAAGTTTGTATGTAGAATTTTGTGATTCACTGAGGTTTATATAGCAGGAAGTTGAATAGTTGAAATTAATAGAGTTTATATAGTTACTGTAGTGTTGGGAAACTTACTATGCATGCTGTTGAAATAGAATTGTATAGAATTGTGTAACTTATATAGAGTTTGTACATCGTTGTGTATCTCCAGGAGGATGATGATTATATATAGTTTAACTAGTACATTTTGTAAGTGTATGGGACAGAGTTTATATAGAGTTTGTGTAATGTTGTAACTTGTTTACAGAAAGTTTGTCGGTATGTACAGCATTATGTAAAAGGATGGTGAAGAGTTTTAATTCACTGTGATGGAGTTTATATAGTTATCATATAGAGTTTGTGTAGAATTATGTGACTCACTAGGATGTAGCCTGTATAGAGTTTATGTAAAGTTATGTAACTCACTGGAGTGAATTTTATATAGAGTTTGTGTAGAGTTGTGAGAACTCACTGGGGATTGGTCTCAGGACATCAGGGATGAGGATCTCCACTAGGCTTTGGTACAGTAAATTGTCGCATTGGCGGGCCCAGTTGAGAATGGGCTCATATTTACACAACAGAAGCAGAACCGACTTGGGCAAACGCTTCTCTGATTCATCATGACTGTAGAGACAGAGACATCAGTGAGACACAACACAACATCACAGCACTTGTGACTGTACTTTAAGCCAATGTGTCTCACAGGTCGAGTGAATCCGTGTCACTGCTTTGTCCTTCACTGAACCTCCAAAAAGTCTTCCAAAGCGTCTCCACAAGAGGGAACTGCAGGTTTACCATCACGTCCAGAATCGCCTATAAACACACAAACACACTCATTATCCACCAAAACACTACAATAACCACACATTGAAATCCAGCACACACACTCACCTCACAGTGCTCTCTGTAGATCAGCTGATATGTGTGTACGTGTTGAGGATGGAGTCCATCTGGCAGAGGTATACCCTCATCTTTGAGCTCAGGGAACTCCGGCAGACTGCGAGACGCATCTGAAACACACAGATTCAAAAAGATGATGTAGCGTTGATTGTATGTCCAAAAGAGAGAGCTGCTCTTACATTTTGTGTTCATTTTACCTAAAAACTGCTGATACTGGTGAACCTGTGCACTGATGTCAGATAGCCCCGCCCCTTGTTGATGCCCCAACCCCAGGCCCATTCCATTGGTCAGTCCCTCCACCTTCTGCACAGGCTTTATCCTTTATCAAGAGATGAGGGCTATGAGTCAAACTAACAACAGCACGTGATCAACAGCACACAAACTATAAACACACACACACACACACAGACCTCTGTTTCTGTGAGTACGGCTGTTGTCTCATGGCCAGGTGTTGCTGGTCCTCCACCAGTCTGTGGAGAGGGGAGTTGCTCTTGATTCGAAGGCCATAGTAATGGTACTTAGAGTTCCCTCTGAAACACACACACACACACACACACACAAACAAACAGTTGTTTTAATATTAACCAGTTCTGTTATTTTAGTATCATTATAGTTTTTTTAAATACTGTTATTTTTTATTTCATATTTATATCTCAGATTGGCATGTATACAATTTGTGTTGAAAAATTCTTGCAAATAAAAAAAACATGGCGTATTCACAGATAATCAGAACACATTTGATGTTTAAATGTTATGTGGAGCAAATTCTTGATCAGAGATTTTACTGTGGGTGGAGCTACCCAATACAATGAATATGCAAATAAAGAAAAATGGTTCATATTGCTTGTTGAAGCTTGAAGCTTTATTGCATCACACCTGGTCGGGACAGTGTGACTGTACCTGGTGCCCAGACGTCTGGTCCTGAGGCCCATGAACACAGAACGGATGAGTTTGCCAAAGGAGGCGGCGTTCACAGGTTCCAGCTTGGTCTGCTGGCAGTGCAGGATGTAATGACAGTAGAGAGTACAGCGAGGAAGACTCACACCTTCTGCTGTCTCATAGTTATCCATCAGCCACTGCACCTGAACACAGACAGGAGACAGATGGCAGGTGTTAATGGACTGACTATTACACAATCAAAAACTAATTTTTTACCTGTTTTATGGGTGAAAACAATGTTTTTTTTCTGTGTATTTTATCATTGTTTTGCTTTATTTTTATATTTTCATTTTTATTTTAAAGTTTTAGTCATTTTGTTATGTGCCATTATTATTATCCTATTATTTATATTTTGTTATTCTATTATTTTATATTATATTTATATTTTATTTATCTATTATTTTGATATGTGCTTAATTATTATTATTAATTATTGTTAGTAATTTTAGTACATAAACTTATTGTATTCCAGTTAACCGCCCAGGCAACACTTCTATTTTTCATTAAAATTTCTAATGAAATGTCTTGTAGTATTTTATTTCAATTACTAAAATTAATTTTAGTCACCAATAACAACACTGGGTGAATCTCTTTAGGTGAAACCCTGAATCATAATTCAAGAAAACAAATACACTCACAGTCGCAGGTGATGCTCGTGTGTTGTGTGAGAAATTCTGGTTCCCTCCACTGGCTCCACCAAGCATGTACCCGCCCTGAATCACATAACTCCCCACCCCTCCGCTGGTGACCACACCCCCTGACCCGCCCACTCCTGACGAGGATCCGCCAGCCACCACGGTGATCCCCGAACTGCCCTCTGAGAACATGGAGACCACCCCTGTGCCCATCCCAGACGTCACAGACACAGGTTGAGTGCTGGCGGGGGACGTGACCTGTGAGCCGGTGGTGGGCGACGTCTCATAGTAAGTGACAGAGGGCGTGGCCTGAGAGTAGAGGGAGGGGTCTGTGAACTGGTAACTACTGGAACGACTGAAAAAGGGAAAGAGAAGGACAAGTACAGAGAAAGGTAAATGTTTCAGAAGTAAAGAGAAACTAAATATCCACCACAAGCACTTGTGTGTGCTGATGCTCACATTGCAGTATTGTTGTAGTTGGCGTCTCCCTCCACAAACTGGCTTTGGTAAACATGCTGTACCTACACACAAACACACAGCAGTTTCACATCAGACTCTTAAAAAGACAGTTTTATCAGAGTCAGGTATGAGGGGGGACATCACAAAGAATGTCTACATAATGTCAAATCTAAATCTTTACTTCAATATTTTAAACTAAACTTTATATTTTAGTGCTGATAACAGTTTCACACAATATATTAACAAATGAAATATATACAGACTAAAATGTTTAAAGTTCATTTGCACCTGTAATTACATATTAAAAAAATTAAACTGTCAGGTAGAATTTTATATAGATATGATTTGACGTTTGTTTAAAAAAAACAAAAAACTAATGTATACATTGTTGTCTACATTTTTATATTTAGATAACAAAATAAAAATCTAGGAACTAATTTGTATTAATTATGTTAATATTTATTTATATACAAACAGAAGATCAACGGACCTAATATTGAACCTTGTGGTACACCCAGTTAGCAATTTTGTGGTGATGACTTAACACCATTAATTTTAACACATTGCTGTCTACAATTCAGGTATGATTTGAACCAGTTTAAAGCTTGTTGAGAAAAGTTCATTTGTTTCAATTTATTTATGAGTACTTCATGATTGACAGTATCAAGAGCAATTTTAAAATCTAAAAATACTGCTCCCGTTACCTTTCCTCGATCCAAACTTCTTTATGTTATCTATAACATGACATATAGCCATTTCTGTTTAATATTTTGGTCGAAATCCAAATTGTTTAGAGTTCAGCAGATTATTTAGTTCCAAATAATTCATTAATTGTTCAACCACTAACTTTTCTAAATCTTTGGAAATGACTGGAATAATTGAAATGGGTCTATAATTACACACATCATCGGTCTCTGTAATATTTTTAGGTGTTTTTCGTTGTAAATTGTTTCTAGAAATCGAGTCAATATACAATCACAATAACCTACCCCAAAAGTATCTGACCACTCAAAACACTTAAAAAAATGTACAGTATAAAAAGTCATTGCTTGCTACATTGCAAAAACCTTGTGAAATATCAAACTAAGTGACATTGCTTGCAAAGAAATATAATGCAAGCACACTTTCATCAAACTAAGCTTTTGAAGTTTGAACTGATATATATATACTAAGTAATGAACCCATTACAGTAGACGTCATTCTGCTTAAATTGTTACTGTTATGAAGTGTTATGAAGTGTGTGTGTTCATGTGTGTGTGTTTTTACCTCAGGTGTGATGTGTAGATTACTGACCCCCAGTTGTCCACTTTGACTCTTGGTTGTGGCCTGAACCACAGACCTCTGCTGGACACAAATCACCACAGTTCTGGGATTAATTTGATCTTTATGGCTCTGATATCCCACATGTACATAAGTGTGTGCATTACCTGTGCTGTGTGCACCTGTTGCACTACCTGTGTGGGAACGCCAGTCTGTCCCGCGGGAGGAGAATTCGATTCAGAGTCATTCGAGTGAAGTGAGCCCTCTACACAGAGACAGACATACCAAAAAAACAAGCCATATAATCATCAAACTCCTCAGATTCTCCAACTCATTTGCATATTAAAGGCTATAACTGAAACAGGACTGTTCAGAATGTTTTGAGATTTGAGAAGTATATGAACTTGAGTACAGCTGTATGAAAATATACTGTAACCGTAAGAACTCAATTACATGAGCCACAAAAACCGGTGTACATTTTTAGTAAAAAAAAAAAAAAAAAAAGCTGCAGCTGTATATAATATGGCCACTTCACACTACTGAAACTCACACCGCAGATCTTATGTGTGTGTGTGTGTGTACAAGAGAGACAGAGGAAGACACACTGAAGAGCAAAATAAAGAGACAGAAAACAGAACTGAGAAGGAAACACATGACAAAACCGCCATCAGAAAAGAGGAAATAATGACTGAAGACACGTTTTGCTCAGTACAAAACCTACAGGAGGAAATAATACCAAAACCATAACACACAACCGTCGAAATCAGTTAACATGCACTCATACTCACGGTACAGCACATCCAGACTGTACAGACAGCTACTGTAGAACATGATGTGAACACAGACACACATGCAGCCATTTCTCTTTATATCAGGCTCTCACAGGCCGGCCTTGAACAACTAATCTCCACAGATGGGCCGAGAAATCTCTCGCTCAGGTAAACACAGGTATCAGATTGAGAGGGAGATTGAGAGAGGAGAAATCAAGCTCAAGAAAGGACGTTTGCTTTACCTGTGCTTTTTACTTTGGTTTCCATTCTATATTTTCCTGCATCCTCCAGTTTATCTCTCTGCTCGAGTAAATTATTCGGTGATATCTCAGGCTTTGCGATCAGCATTAAACTGAAGCCTTTCTACAGGTGTTTGCTGCTGTCTTTTCCCATACAGCAGATTAATGTACATCATCTGCTATATACTTGTATGAAATGATTGTCTTACATAAAAAGAGTCAATTTTAGTCTAATTTCATATAGAAACGTTTTAATCTGTCAGCATTAATTTCATATACACATACGTGGAATTTATGTAATGTTGAGATTTTAATTTTCTATTAGTGTTGATTTTTTTTATCATGAGTTTTAAATATACAAGTAATTTATGTTTACAATGCATATAATATAAATAACTTATATAAATGTATTCAGGACGATGTGATGAATAAAAGCAGTTATTTGAAATGTCGTAAAAAAAAATTGCTGTCGATTTTGATTAATTTAATGTATCCCTTCTGATAAAAGTATTTTATTTTTTTTATTATTTTTTTTTATTTTGATATTGACATAAATGGACATGTTGTGGTCACTATATTAAGTCTGTCAGGTCTCAGTATTGGTAGTTTATAAAGCTGCTGTGGTAAGAAGTTCGTCTGCGGACGCTGAGTAGGCAGTGCTGTCATATCGGCTGCCAATTAGAGCGCTACAATGTTCAGTCATCAGAAAGAAAACGTGTATGTGTGAGTGTGTTAAATAAAAAGCAGAAGGGAATGTCTGTGTGTCAGGCTGTGACATGCACTGCTACTCTTGCGCGTTTATTTCGAGGTCCTTCTATTCAGGGAGAGGCCTAGAAAGTGTCAGGTGTCTGTTAGATCAGATTACACACACTTTCATACACGCTGTGCTCTTCTCTGCAGCGTCAGTCCTCACCAGGAGAAAGTGAAGTCCACATGTATCTAGTAAAGTGTGAGTGCTCACCGCTAACGGTCACCACTATGTACTGCTGGGCGCTCTGGCTGTTTCCTGCCTGGGAGGCGGAGCTCTGTATCTCTCCTGCCACATACTGCGCTGCTGTCACGGCTCCTTGAGGGGGCGTGGCCAGAACCAGTTTCTTTTGAGTGACAGGGGGCGTGGCCTGCACTCTTATGATCGAGGCCGTCTGTGCAGGAGCGGATCCCGCTGAGCTCTGGATGTCGGAGAGGAACTGGGACGAGGTGGTAGTGGAAGTGGCTTTCTGCTGGGTCGACGAGGCCGTCGTGACGTTGCCCCCTTGTGATTGAGAGGGTGGGAGCTCCTCGGAGGGGTAGCCTGAAGTTGCCATGATGACAAAAGCCCAAATCCCCCTGTAAACGGAAATTAAAAGCGCGGATTAAGCCCGGCAGGAAGTTGAAAGCAAAAAGATTTAGACTTCTTTACTTGTTTTAATGATAGATGCTATTGCACTTGAGATTATTCCGGTTACACTTCAATTGCACTTTTACATGCACTGGTCGATTTTGAGCTGTTTTGCTTTCATAACATGTCTTTGTTTCGGGTTAGAGGAAAGAAAACGTTCAAAATGCATATTTAATTGTTTATTTTATAATACTTCGTCTCTTTGCGTCTGCAGATTTCAGGTACAATACAGATCTTTGAAGTTTGGTTTCTCAAAATGAGTTTTTTCCTCCACTTTAGGAAACTCGTTGCACAAAACAATTATCTTAATGTGACTGATGTGATTAAGGGAATCGTACTGTATTCACCTGTAGAGTCTTGCCTTAATATTTTATTACATAAAAAGCAATAGTGCCTTGTAATAAGATCAAAACATTATTTTTACAAAGCAAATTCGCTGGCATATTTCCACTGGTTTAACTACATATTTATTTGAATACGAAATAAGAATATGCATTTAGAATATTTTATCATTATCAATCAAAATAAAAACAATTTATCTAAAAAAAAAAATGTCAGACATTCTGTCTCACTTATGCATAGAGTGCATTCATTTAGTGTGAGACTGCATGTAAAACGAACCACATTCTCTCTCCCTGTCAGATGCACATAAATCCTTGAGCTGGCTGAACTTGTTTAACAGTGCTCTCATTTTGTGTGAATTCGAGGCACCGGGCGGCATTGCGTGCCCTGTCTTGTGATGACAGTATGAGCTCGTTCATATGAAGTTACTGTGAAAGAGCGAGAACATTTCACAGTGAACCTTCTGATCATCAGACTCAGTGTAAAACAGCTTAAAAAGAACTCACACCATTCAAATTATTCCATGAAAATAATAAAACATTGTGTTGTGTGATGGATTATTTTTCTCTCTCTGGTCCAAATACACTGGTAGACATATAATCAATGCTATGATTTTACCTCAATAACATACCATCTATTTTAAGTTTCTATATAAAGAAAACATATACAAACCGGCAGAGAAGAAAGTAGAAACATTAAGCTTATATGTTCATAACTTATTTTTCAAATATGCTGACAAATGTATGTGCAAAACGTCATAAAGCGTCTTATTTATTGAACATAAATCTGACTCAACTTTATTTTGTGCAATATATTACTTTTCTCTCTATGTTTTAAGTTTACATTATATATAACATTTCTTATATACCTGTGTATTAATATGTATGTTTTGTTTATTGCTGGTAGAACAAAGTATGCAGAGACTTGTCTGACCCTGGAGCAGAAAAGCAGTCATAAGTAGCACAGATATCAAAATCAGAATCAGAAAGAGCTTTATATACTTGTAGAAATAACCAAAATGTACATTGTAAGGGTCAAAATTATAAGTTTTGTTTATTGCTAGCAGAGAAGTATGTATAGCTACATAACTAGTTAGAAATATGTCAATCACGCCCTTTTAACTTCACAGGCCACGCCCCTCTCAAGGCCAAGGCTACGCCCCCGCCCCTCCCTCCCTCCGCGCTGGAGCTGATCTGGCACACATTTCTGGCTGTTCGACGACTCCCTTCAACAAAGTTTTTAACCCGAGAAAACACAACTCCCGGGAGTTTGATCCACTGAAAGTCTGCATTCCATCGTCATTCGCGTTAAACAAACTCCAGCAAACCGGACAAGCGAAATAAAGTCACAGTCGCGTGTAGTTTGACTGTCAAAAGTCGCTCTTTGACATGTGATCCTAAACCACTCGTCTGCTCCAGCCATCAAGTCCGCCAAACACGCTTCTGACGTCACGCTCGCTCACCATAAACAAATAACAATGAAAAAGTAACACATGCTCAAGTTACAACCCCCGCCATTTTGTAGCAGATTTGACATCGTCATAACAACCGCCAGCGCGTGCGAGAGGCGCGAGTCGAGTTCAGGCGCGTGAACGGAGGAAACCGTGTCTAGCACACTTCGACAGTTGTCCACAAATAACAAGAGGAGGATGCATGGAATAAAGTTGTTCTTTCACCTGTCGCTTCCCGCCGGATGATCTTAGTTTGGCGCGGAGTTTTATTTTCTTAAAGGTTGTTGTTGATTCGCGTTGCTGGGTTCTTGTCGCCACGACTACCGTGACTATGGCGCCTCGTCCTCACCGGGGCAACTGTTGCTACCCACCCGTCTAAGCACCGCCCTCTTGCTCAGCGACGATTGGCTGCGCGTCGCCAAGGGAAACGGCATCCTCTCTTTATTATTGGGGAAGGTGAGCGTCTATAACAAACAGAGTTTCTCATTCGCTGACAGTCGAGTTACATTATTACGCAAGAAGATCACGCCCCCTTTACGCTCATTTATTGGACCGCATTTCTGTCAATCAAATTAAACGTCACGTTCGACTCCTCGGACGTTTCGACGTCAGTTAAAGATAAACGTAAACGTTAAAAAACGTACGTGTAATTATGTATCAAAATAGTGTTTTATTTTTATTTTATTTTTACAACAAATAGAGTAAATCGTATGTATAATCATTACCCTACAAAACGTGACAATATTAAATATACTTTCTGTACATCAAATGACAACGGACTAAATGTTTTCAAACATTTTTCTATAAAACAGGATAACTGTATCCTGAATAAATGAAATAAATAAATAAATAAAAAATAATATATATATATATATATATATATATATAATTCGTGATTTAAGCACAAAATACTGTAAATGTAGGCTATCATTTTATTTCTAATTCTAGTGACTCAATTAGCATATTAATCATAATATTATAATCATTATAATAACCAATTAGCCCGTATGCTGAAGGCCCATCCCTGTGCTGTTACCAGTGTGTCAATCTTGTGACTGTATGAGTATAAAGAAACAATCTTTTCCTGATAGATTTATTAGATGTTTTCTGAGGTGCTGCGACTCTTAATAACCACACACACACACAACAATCACTCACTTCTCACTTCCATATCCTCTTATCTGTTTGAAATGTCACCTCGTGTCACCAGAGGTGAACTAAACCAGCCTGCGTTGTGCACGCTTAATATTCATTAAATCTTTATCCTGTATTAATGATGTTTCATGGAATATGGAAATCATACAGTAAAGTGCTGGGCAGTATCTGTGTAATCTGGATTACGTAATACATCTTTACATTCTTAAAATGTTAACATCAAGACAATTCACAAGGAATAAGCATTGTGGAATTTCGGCATTAATATTCGGATTAAATAAGTATAAAATATATTTACATGCATCTGGTTAAAAGTGCAGCGTTTGTGTCAGTGTGAGTGTACAACTTCATGATTCTTTCCACATTTTGTGCGATTAGACAGAGTGTGTGACAACAAAAAGGTCAGGAGTGATGAGATTGGGTCACTTCACTCAACATCACCTCCTCAGAGGTACACAGGTTCATTATAGAGGCCTTTGTCTTCCTAAAGGTCTCTGCCCTGCCATCATCACGGTCCATCTGACTGACGCACAGCTGCACAGGCTCCATGAGACACTATAAAAGCCACAGAAGGGCAACAGGAGGTTACATTATCTTTCTGACCAACAAGGAGCACTGGGAAACATCTCTCGTCTCTGTGGTGGTGATGTGTAAAGCTGCAGTTCTCTCGGTCTGTCACGAAGGGTGCGGGGATGAACTCAGGCGCAGACAGAATGCACTACACACAAGGCTTATTAATGACAAAAAGGGGAAAACAAAACCCACGAGGGGGAAAACAACAACTAGGAAATGGACAAATAACTTAACAAGACTTAGATTAGAAACAAACAATAAAACACAAGACTCTTCACTCTGGTACTGACACGACAGCTATACAATCCACAGGTCTCACAACATTTTGTCAAAGTGTAACAATGAACCGCACTAGACAGCGAACACAAGGGGATTGAAATAGGGAGACTAATGATAACATAACAGGTGACACAGGTAAAACAATAATGACAAAACGAGGACAACAAGGGGGCAGGGCAAGGAACTGATGCAACACAAGCACATGACCCAAAGACAAGGCCATGTGCTTTCACACAAAACACGGGCCTGTCATGATCCTGCCTCAAGACTAAAGAAAATCAAGAACACGAGGGAAGAATCATGACACGTTCGGCCTGCTGGGCCACGGACGGACAGCCAATGTACGGCAGAGAGTTCATCAGGGCGGTCATCTTCACCTGCGGAGGCTCGCGGTGGAGGAGGTCTCTGGATGTTTCAGGTATGACACAGACATAAGCAAAAAACTACAGGAGTTGTGTTGTGTACTGTATATTCGTTTATTCCAATACAATACACACACATTTAGAGGAACCAAATTTTTCTTTCATAGCTTCAATACAACTTACATTTATAAACAATTTATTTAATTGTACTTTTGCATATAGGTTGACACAATAATAACTAAATTACTATTAGGCTACAACAGTAAAAACATACATTTTAATTTATATATATATATATATATATATATATATATATATATATATATATATATATATATATATATATATATATATATATATATATATATATATATATATATATATATATATATATATATATATATATATTTTATTTAATAATTTATTTAACATATTTATTTAATAATACCAATAATAATAATAATTATTATTATTATTGATAATAGCCATACATTTAGAGGGCAAATTAAACACATGGCATTTAATTATTTTTATTTATATTATTTTTGATAATACACACAGAGGGCAAATTGAACTTCATGTAATCCGCAAACCCATTTTTATATAAGTTCTTAAAAAAAGGAATTAAAAATTCACCTTTTTCTTAAAAATAAATAAAATACTAAATAATATAAAAATATAAAAAACAACTATATAAAAAACAACTATACAATAACTACATGATTTTTAGACAATAAAACATATACTATTTATTTGATAATAATAATTACGTAATTAAATTGTTATTCATTACATTGTAATTTATTTTAATGTTGTATATTCACATATGTGTACATATATATAATAAATAAAACCTTAATATAATTATTAATAATGTGTGTGTGTGTGTGTACAATTATCTGACTGACATGATGCTGCTGGTTGGCAGGGTGTTGCTATGCAGTTGCTAGGTTGTTTGGGGTGGTTGGTAGGTCTGTCATATTTTGGTCTCTGTGGCTGAGGTTTATCATTCAGTGTACATTTGTGGGGATTCTCGCCCATTTGATCATCTACCAGGTGACAAATCAAAAGTCTGACCACTTAATAAAATAACAGCCACCCATCTTCGATGAGACCCAGAGGATCCATTCACTTGCGTGAGCAGAGACGTGCTGTGGTTTGAATCACTCACAGTAACAGTGCGTGACGTATTTGTGTGGTGCTGTTCTCTGATCAGGTGACCTCTCCAGTGATCTGCTCTCCGCTCAGGACCCCATCGTCCCTGGACTGTCATACAGACCCCGTCCTGACGCAGAGGCCCATGTCTGGACGGGAGAGGGCCCGGAGGACCCTGTGTTCATCTCAGAGGAAGTGCTGGAGGCCTCGCCCTCGTCAGACAGGAAGGGGCGGGGCGTGGTGGTCGGACTGTCCAATGCCTGCTGTAAATAGGGCTGCAGTAAGAGTGAAATCAGCTCATTGTGTTAAAGGACTGTGTGACCCCATTTCAAGCCGTTCCTCGCCCCTCATTCACGCCAACCTGAACAATGAAGGGGGAGCGGTTGTTGAAGTTTATTCCTATGAAATATTGACATATATGTGTGTCAGTGATGTAGAAATGGCTAATTTTAGCAAAAGCGAAGAGAGCTGTTTGTCAGTCTATTCAGAAGCTGCTCATCTCTGATCTTCTGATTCTCTTGTGTGGTTACTGATTTAATAACTGCACATTTGAATAAAGGTTTGATTGCGATAGAGTTTGGGGTCACATGGTTATTCAAATTATTTTAATATAAAGTTTACAGATTCTAAACAAACCTCCCTTGTTCACAAATTGCACCCTGCATGCAAATATGTATGAATATGGTAATAATCACAAATTATTGTGGTATATCAACATACCATAGTATGAGTGTTGGGGAGTAAGTAGTCACATGCAACTGAAATGTTATGCAATATATTGCAATATATTGAATGCAATTGTAATTTAATTACAAAATAAATGTAACTGTATGATTACAAAGGGGAGTTACATCTGGAATTAACACACACAGAGAGAGAGATTTAATAGATTTTCTTCCTAAATTGCTGTAAAATATGAGACACAAATGCTTCAGGAGTTTAGGACACAGAATAGGACACATGTTTATTTCCATGTTGTTTTATTTCTTATTTGATAGGTTTATGTAAATGCTTTCGAAGGCATTTTTAGTTGTCAGTGTTTCCTGTCATTATGCAAAGATTACTACATTTAAATAGGTTGACTTATAAGTAACCAGCGCTGCAGAGCTCCATCTGATGACGCTTCGAGGGAGGCTCGTGCACCTGAGTGACCCGTTATATGTCTCCATCTACAGGTCACAGTGTGCATTACATACTCTGAAATTAAGTTATATCTATCATAAACCTTCGTTCATTAAATATAGAGGGCACATAATATGTGTTAGTCAATATGTCTAGATTTTTCTTTAAATAAAACCCTAAGGTCAGTATTAGAGTTTCATTTCGTTTTTGTTAATGAGACATGACGTCACCGTCACGGTACGGAAGCCGCTCAGATTCACACCGCGCGATTAACGCGTCCGCCATGCATCAGGCGCCGCCGGTGAGAGAAGAATAACAGCAAAGACGCCGATTAAATCCCACAGAAATCCTGCAGAATCCCGCGGCGAGCCATCCGTTACCGCGAACCGACGGCTATCAGCGCTTGAGAGATACACCCAGACACAAACACACAGAGTGAGACAGACAGTGACTGAAGGTGAGAGCGTTTGGCGGGTTAGC